>NC_142805.1:73665074-73855718 GCF_049724085.1 Artemia sp. Qi Xiang Cuo | reverse complement strand
AAATGGTAAGCATGGTAAGCAATATTTTAAATCCTTTGTTTCCTAAGTAAAGAATGATGATAGCACAATGTTTTTTTGTTTTTTTTTTGGTTGGTCTTAGACCAGAGCACTTCGTATCGAAAGAGTTGTCGTAGAAACTTGGAAAATGGTTCATTCGATTGGAAACTGGAAAGTGCTAGTGCCCTTTCTAATAGTCGAAAGTTATTGGTTAGCAACTATCCCCCAGGCTAAGGGTTGTAAGTTGTGGTCTTGGGGCTTATAAGGTTTTTATAGAAAGCGTTGTAGAAACTTCAAACATGGCTCATTCGATTGGAAATTGAAAGGGCTAGTGCCCTTTTCAATAGTAGAAAGTGACTGGAGGGCAACTAGCCCCCCTCTCACGCCCACCATTTCCCCAAATACATCAAATCAAAATTTGAGATAGCCATTTTTTTCAACGTAGTTGAGAGTTAAGGAAATTAGGTTTTTAAGGATGACAAACCTCCCTCCCTACAACCCTCAGGGTGAGGGTTGTAAGTTATGCCCTGGGGGCATATAAGTTTTTTTTTACAGAAAGCGCTGTTGTAGAAACTTAAAGAAGGGCTCATTCGATCGGAAATTGAGAGAAATAGTGCTCTTTTTAATAGTCAAAAGTGATTGAAGGGCAACAAACCTCCCTCTCACACCCACCATTTCCCTGAACACATCCAATCAAAATTTTGAGGTAACCATTTTGTTCAACGTAGTTTAAAGTTCTGGAATTTAGGTCTTTGAGGATGACACCCCCCCCACAACCCTCAGAGCGAGGCTTGTAGGTTATGACCTGGGGGCATATACGGTTTTTTTTTATAGAAAGTGTTGTCGTAGAAATATCAAAAAGGGCTCATTCGATTGGAAATTGGAAGGGCTAGTGCCCTTTTTAATAGTCGGGAGCGATTGGAGGGCAACTAACCCTCTCTCACGCCCACCATTTTCCACTTTCAATCAAAATTTTGAGATAGCCATTTTGTTCAACGTAGTTCAAAGGTCCACAAATTATGTCAAAGGATAACAAACCCCCTACAGCCCCCAGGGCAAAGGTTGTAAGTTTTGTCCTGGGGGCATATAAGGTTTCTATTGGAAGCGTTGTCGTTGAAACTTCAAAAAGGGCTAATTTGATTGGGAACTGAAAGGGCTAGTTATTAGTAGTCACAAGTGATTGGAGGGCGAATACATCCCCTGACACCCATCATTTCCTCCCAAACACTTCCGATCACCGTTTTGATATAGCCATTTTTTTGAACGTAGTTGTAGGGTCCGGAAATTATGTTTTAGAGCATGACAACCCTCCCCCCGCCTACAGCCCTCAGGGCTAAGGTCGTGAATTATGCCCTGGAGGCATATAAGGTTTTTATTGAATGCGTTGTCGTAGAAACTTCAAAAAGGGCTCAATCAGTTGGGAATTGAGATGGCTAGTGCCCTTATTAATAGTCAAAAGCGATCGGTGGGTGAATCCCCTCCCCCATGCCCATCTTTTCCCCAAACACTTCCGATCAACATTTTGATATAGCCATTTTGTTGTCCTTTTTAATAGCCAAAAGTGATTGGAAAGCAACTAACACCCCTTCCACGCCCACCATTTCCCCAAACACATTCAATCAAAATTTGAGATAGCCATTTTGTTGAGCGTAGTTGATTTCCAAATACAAATTATGTTTTTGAGGAGGACACTCCCCTCAGAGCCCTCAGGGCAAGGGTTGTAAGTTATGCCTCAGGAGCGTATAAGGTTTTTATTGAAAACGTGGTCGTAGAAACTTCAAAAAGGGCTCATTCGATTTGAAATTCAAAAGGCTAGTGGTCCTTTTAATAGTCGAAAGTGATTGGGGGGCAACTAACCCGCCTCTCACGTCCACCATTTCCCAAAACACATCCAATCAAAATTTAGGGATAGACATTTTGTTCAACGTTGTTGAAAGGTCCGGAAATTATGTCTTTGACGATGACACTCCCCCCAGAGCCCTCAGGGCAAGGGTTATGAGTTATGCCATGGGGGCATATAAGGTTTTTATAGAAAGTGTAGTCGTAAAAATTTCAAAAAGGGCTCATTCGATTGGAAATGAAAACGGCTAGTGCTCTTTTTAATAGTTGAAAGTAATTTGAGGGCAACTAACCCTCCTCTCACGCCCACCATTTCCTAATTATTATGTCTGAGGATGATAACCCGCTCTGAGCCCTCAAGGCATGGGTTGTAAGTTATGCCCTGGGGGCATATAAGTTTTTTTTTTATATACGAAGTATTGTCATAGAAACTTAAAGAAAATGTATTTGATTGGAAATTGAAAGTGCTAGTGCCCTTTTTAACAGTCGAAAGTGATTGGAGAGCAACTAACCCCCTTTCACGCCCACCATTTCCCCAAACACATCCAATCAAAATTTTGAGATAGGCATTTTGTTCAACGTAGTAGAAAGCTCTGGAAATTAGGTCTTTGAGGATAATAACGCCCTCAGAGCCTTCAGAGCAAGGGCTATAAGTTATGTCTTGGGGGCGTATAAGGTTTTTATAGAAAGTGTTGTCGTAGAAACTTCAAAAAAGGCTCATTCGATCGGAAATTGAAAGGGCTAGTGCCATTTTTATAGTCGAAAGTGATTGGAGGGCAACTAACCCCCCTCCCATGCCCATCATTTCCCCAAACATATCCAATCAAAATTTTGAGATAGGCATTTTGTTCAACGAAGTTGAAAGTTCTGGAAATTAAGTATTTGAGGATAATAACCCCCTCAGACCCCTCAGAGCAAGGGTTGTAAGTTATTTCCTGGGGGAATATAAGGTTTTATAGAAAGTGTTGTCGTAGAAACTATAAAAAGGGCTCATTCGATTGAAAATTCAAAGGGCTAATGCCTTTTTTAATAGATGAAAGTGATTAGAGGGCAACTCACCCCCCTCTCACGCCCACCATTTCCCCAAACACATCCAATAGAAAATTTTGAAATAGGCCTTTTGTTCAACGTAGTTAAAAGATTCGGAAATTATGTGTTTGAGGATGACACTCCCCCACAGCCCTCAGGGCAAGGGTTATAAGTTATTACCCTCGGTGCATATAATGCTTTTAGAGAAAGCGTTGCGGTAGAAACTTCAAAAATCGCTCATTCGAATGCAAATTAAAAGGGCTTGTCCCCTTTTTAATAGTCGAAAGTGATTGCAGGGCAACTAACCCTCCTATCGCGCCCACCATTTCCCCAAACACAGCCCTTACGGCAAGGGTTGTAAGTTATGCCCCGGGGGTATATAAGGTTTTAATAGAAGGCCTTTTCGTAGAAACTTCAAAAAAGGCTCATTCGATTGGAAATTCAAAGGGCTAGTGCCCTTTTTAATAGTCGAAAGTGATTGGAGGGCAACTAGCCCCCCCAAGGAAATTGAGAGAAATAGTGCTCTTTTTAATAGTCGAAAGTGATTGAAGGGCAACAAACCCCCCTCTCACACCCACCATTTCCCCGAACACATCCAATCAAAACTTTGAGGTAACCATTTTGTTCAACGTAATTTAAAGTTCTGGAATTTAGGTCTTTGAGGATGACACCCCCCTACAACCCTCAGAGCGAGGGTTGTAGGTTATGCCCTGGGGTCATATAAGGTTCTTTATAGAAAGTGTTGTCGTAGAAACTTCAAAAAGGGCTCATTCGATTGGAAATTGGAAGGGCTAGTGCCCTTTTTAATAGTCGAAAGTGATTGGAGGGCAACTAACCCTCTCTCACGCCCACCATTTTCCACTTTCAATCAAAATTTTGAGATAGCCATTTTGTTCAACGTAGTTCAAAGGTCGACAAATTACGTCAAAGGATAACAAACCCCCTACAGCCCCCAGGGCAAAGGTTGCAAGTTTTGCCCTGGGGGCATATACGGTTTTTATAGAAGGCGTTGTCGTAGAAACTTCAAAAAGGACTCATTTGATTGGGAATTGAGAGGGCTAGTGTTCTTAATAGTAGTCACAAGCGATTGGAGGGCAAATACATCCCCTGACACCCATGATTTCCCCCCAAACACTTCCGATCACCATTTTAATACAGCCCTTTGGTTGAACGTAGTTGTAGGGTCCGGAAATTATGTTTTAGAGTATGACAACCCTCCCCCCCCCACAGCCCTCAGGGCTAAGGTAGTAAATTAGTCCCTGGAGGCCTATAAGGTTTTTATTGAATGCGTTGTTATAGAAACTTCAAAAAGGGCTCATTCAATTGGGAATTGAGATGGCTAGTGCCCTTATTAATAGTCAAAAGCGATCGGTGGGTGAATCCCCTCCCCCATGCCCATCTTTTCCCCAAACACTTCCGATCAACATTTTGATATAGCCATTTTGTTGTCCTTTTTAATAGCCAAAAGTGATTGGAAGGCAACTAACACGCCCACGCCCACCATTTCCCCAAACACATTCAATCAAAATTTGAGATAGCCATTTTGTTGATTTCCAAATACAAAGTATGTTTTTGAGGAGGACACTCCCCTCAGAGCCCTCAGGGCAAGGGTTGTAAGTTATGCCTCAGGAGCGTATAAGGTTTTTATTGAAAACGTGGTCGTAGAAACTTCAAAAAGGGCTCATTCGATTTGAAATTCAAAAGGCTAGTGGTCTTTTTAATAGTCGAAAGTAATTGGGGGCAACTAACCCGCCTCTCACGTCCACCATTTCCCCAAACACATCCGATCAAAATTTAGGGATAGACACTTTGTTCAACGTAGTTGAAAAGTCCGGAAATTATGTCTTTGAGGATGACACTTCCCCCACCGCCCTTACGGCAAGGGCTGTAAGTTATGCCCCGGGGGTATATAAGGTTTTTATAGTAAGCATTGTCGTAGAAACTTCAAAATGCTCATTCGATTGGAAATTGAAAGGGCTAGCGAAAGACATCCAATCAAAATTTTAAGATAGCCATTAGGTTTAACGTATTTGAAAGTTCTGGAAATTAGGTCTTTGAGGAGTAACCCCCCCCCCCACAGCCCTCAGGTCAAGGATTGTAAGTTATGCCCTGGGGGCAGATAAGGTTTATATGGAAAGACTGATCGTATATACTTCGAAGGGGGCTCATTGAATTGGTAATCAAAAGTTCTAGTGTCCTTTTTAAGATTGTTTGAGTCATTGAAGGCTGGATATCCCCCCCCCGCAGCTTCGTTTTTTCACGATCACGATAAAGAACATAATCGGGAATGGAATATTTGTATGCTACCGTTGCTATTACAATTAATTACAACAGAATTAATCATCAAAATTAGTAGTATTTTATATTTGTCGAAAATTACTGTATACAAAACTTCGAACACCGTATCACAAAATTCATTATTTATCTTGAAATATTAGTGGACGTCGAAAAAAAACTCCTTCAGGCAAACTTCAGAAGTATATTGGAACTGCGGGATGTGGCTTTAGTTATCTTGAATGAAAATCAACTTATCCACTCTGTGTGGATAAGCAATTTATCTTAATGCATAGGGACTGGTTAAATTAAAAAAAAGCAAAAAGACATAGAAATAATATGCAAAACTTAGAAAATTTTTATTTAGCAAAAAAGTGGCCGCGACAGGCGATATTCGTCTACTGTATTCCAACAGTATTTTACGTCGGCGTTGTTCAATTTAACATTCATGATTAGTATTTCAGTAAAAAAACTTACTTTCTTTGGCTGTAGCTGTATTTTGGAAAATTGACTGAGAAATTGCGAAGTTGCCTAGCATAAGTTGACTATTTTCACCTTAGAACAACTGTTTGACAACGTCATCAAAATCCCAACAGTTGGCAACTAAAATACCGTGATAAGTGACTAAGCCTAAAGTTTTTCCTCTCCATTCTCAGGATACGTGCCTCCCTTTATAGTATCAAGTCTCCAATTGTTAGACAAAAAGACTAAGTAATTATTCATTTAGCTTACCGAAATTGTGTGTTTCACAGTGTATTTGTGTTTAGAATTTAATGTGCTTTTCAGATAGATTTTTTACTAGATCGTCTCTACACTCAGGATACGTGTGGTATCCCATTTTGTGTGTACCTGTTGTTGATTCAACCCGTTCCAGGTTCTCTATAACCTATGGAGGCTGTAAAATATATAATTTAATTGATTACGATGGATTAGGCCTGATGAGAATGAAACGTCCTAAGAAAACCTTCATAATATACAAACCTTCATAATATTACTTCATAATATGCATACAAATTGTAGCTAATCCTTACTTAAAGTACTTCACTTTACTTTAGCCCCTCCCCCCTAATTTGCAAATATAAAGCCCAAAATTATACATCTTCCATGCATTTTTCCATTTCTTGATTCGTTAACGTTGCTTCAATTTAACCTACGGGTATTAAGTTGAAACAAAAGAGTGAAGTATGACAAAATCCATAAGAAAGAATGAAAGAATATATAGTCAGAATTGTTTTCTTAGCATGTTTCGTTCTCACCAGACCTAATTGTACACTGATACTAGAGTAAAAAGATTAAGTAAATTAATCAATCAATCAATTTATTTAAACGTAACAGAGAATTTTTTTTACAAGACTTAAGACCCCCACAAAGGCTCTTTGGCCTATGAGAGTGGGAGACTAAACGTAACATTAAATAATAGCACTCAAATCAAACAAAAGGACAAGA
This sequence comes from Artemia sp. Qi Xiang Cuo, assembly GCF_049724085.1. NCBI lineage: Eukaryota > Metazoa > Arthropoda > Branchiopoda > Anostraca > Artemiidae > Artemia > Artemia sp. Qi Xiang Cuo. The sequence goes on along the minus strand of NC_142805.1, from coordinate 73,849,133 downwards.
AGAAAAAAAAATTACTATTATGCCCATCAAAATAAATTAATTAAACAAATTGAAAAGGAAACATAGGGGGTGGGGGAGAAGGGAAGGAGAAAACTAACTCCAGGCATAAGAGGTGGTCGGTTAGCTCTTTTTTAAATTGTCCATAAGAATGAAATAGCCGAATTTTAACTGGTAGGAAATTCCATATGGAGATACAACATAAAACTAGATTAAAACCTGATCTTATGGCGCTGGTTTCATGAATGAAAATATCCATGTTATCTCTTCAGAGAAAAAGAAACACAAGATTCCTTTCATAGTTCAGAATTTAAAAGATATAATGGTTTGTTGAAGTTAGGGAGGAGTCCATGAAAATACCTAAAAATGAAACAAGAGCAAAGAAAGATGTATGTAGATTGACCATCCAATAAATTCAGGCTGAGCTGGCCTCTCACCTCAGACACTAATTTAATTGCTCTGTTATATATTTTGAAAACAGGGAAGGTAAAAGAACAGAATGTCAATAGCCATACTGTTGGACAGTGGTACATATAACGTTGAATAAGATAATGAAAGAGGGCCTTTATTAATGAACCACAGAAACAGTGACGAAGCTTCCAAAAAACTCATGTTTCTGGAGAGCTTAAGTTTCAGGAGAGCACAGTGACGTTTGAAAGAAAGATTTTCGTCCAACAAAACACCCAGGAATCGAAAATGTCTATCAAGGGGACGAGTTATATCACCATCAGTGGTAAAAATAGCTCGAAGCAAAGGACAAGAAGTACCTGATCAGGAAAAAATAAGTAGACTAGATTTAGCTAGATTTAGGCGATTTGCACCGAATCAAGCAAATGTTCTTTCTAGAACAGAATACACTTTCTAGATAAGGGAAGAATCCTTAATTATTGTACACCCAAGAGTACTATCATCTGCAAATGCAAATAGCCCTGGGTCTTGAGCTGCCTCACTAAGTGGAACAAAATTGTTATCACAAATGCTACAACAACTTTGTTTATTTTGTTCAAATACAGCAATAGAAAGATCATTGATGAATATAACGAATAAAACAGGTCCTAGGATAGACCCTTGAGGGACACCAAAATTAACACAGAATTGATCTTGAAGCTTAGGGTCAATACTGATAGTCCTTTCAGATAAATAAGTTTTAAACCAATGATAACTGTTTCCCCGTATTTTTATGTGTTCCATTTTGGAGAGTAGGATAGTATGTGATATGTTGTCAAACGCTTTGCTGACATCAAGGAACATTGCAGCTGAAATTCTACCCTCATCAAGTGCCTTGTGAATGAACTTCAGCAGGGCTATGCAAGCATGTTCTGTTAAGTGTTCAGGGAAAAAACCAAACGGATTGTAATTGGGTGTTTTTTTAATCAAGAAACGACGAAAGTCTCGAGTATATACCATTTGTCAAAAATTTTACTAAAGGCTGATAAAAGATAAATTGGTCGATCATTAGAAGGATCATCTCTACAACCATCCTTCTGGAGAACTAATCTGGGAGATTTTAGGGCACTAGGAGAGGTTCCATTCAAAACTGATAAGTTCCCAAGAAGGGTGAGAGGAGATAGAATAGAGGGTAATACAAACTTTAAAGCTTTGGCAGGAATTCGGTCAGGTCCACAAGAGGAAGATTCTGTTAGCTCTGAGACGATTCTCTTGACTTCAAACTCGGAAACCGAATCCAAAGCCATAGATTTTTGCGAAGGAGGACCGAGGTACTCTTCTAAGTCACTGGTAGAAGAAGCACTAATCAAAATATCTTCATAAATTGATTTCCCTATGGATGCAAAGTAAGAGGAAAATTCATCTATTATGGCCTTACTATTATTCATTACTGCTTCCTTAGAAATTAATTTACTTGGCAAGTTATTTCTTTTGGAATTGGGATGAAGACCTGTGTTTATAAGTTGCTGGTTTTTCTCATAGTCTTGCCGAATTTGGGGAACATCTGGGATTAATAAATATACTTGGCTTTACGAATTAAGAAATTCAATAAATTTCTATATTTTTTATACTTTTCAAGATGATGATGAGAGTTATTGGACTGGAATGCCTTCCACAAGTAAGTTTTTCTTTTTTACTCTTAAGAAGAGTTGCAGTCATCCAAGGGGCACGATGAACTGAACACTTGGAGCTTTTAGCAGCTGAGGTTACACAGCAACTATAAACAAAAGCCTCTTTGACCAGATCATAGAATTGACTGAAAAGACTATCAAGAGACCGACTTGAATCGGTGAGAAACTCCCAGAAGGTATCAGACAATCGAAATTTAAACTATTCCAGTTGAAGCTGTTGGTAACGGCCTGGCAAATTACAAGGAGTGGAAGGAACTGAAGGAAGACCAGATATTGAATAATTTGTAATAAATGGAAAGTGGTCAAAGATGTCGGAAATGATAACAAAGATCGAATTAGGTATTAAAGTAGAAAAAATATTGTCGATTAATGTGGCAGATGTGTTAGTAACTTTAGTAGGAATAGTGATGCAAGGAAACATATTAAATGATAAAGCGGATGATAAAAATTCATTAGATAGTTGTAAATGAAGTTTTTACTAGGTCAATATTTAAATCTTCTAAAAGGATAATTTCATAATTACTTAACCTTGTCAAAATTCCTTGGAAACAAGGTATCGACCCACTTGGTGGCCGGTATATTTCCCCAATGATAGTTTTCTTGTTGTCTATCAAACAACTTTTTTACTCTCCAATCTATTTACAAACTCCAAGTTATATCCGGTAATATCTGAAAGCATATCATTGCCCTTGCGGAGAAATTTTTCACTGAGTCTAATAATCATAGGCAGCGCAATAGCGCTGCCTAAGTAAAGAACGGTGTTGGCACAATGTATTATTTATTTTTTTCTTGGTCTTAGACCAGGGCACTTCGTATCGAAGTAGTTGTCGTAGAAACTTGGAAAAGGGCTCATTCAATTGGAAATTGAAAGGGGCTAGTGCCCTTTTTAATAGTCAAAAGTGATTGGTTTGCAACTAAACCCCCTCTCACGCCTACCATTTCCCCAAACACATCCAATCAAAATTTTGAGATATCCATTTTGTTCAACGCTGTTTAAAGTTTTGGAAATTAGGTCTGTGAGAATAGTAACCCACACCCCTCAGGACAAGGGTTGTAAGTTGTGCCCTTGGGGCATATAAGGTTTTTATAGAAAGTGTTGTAGAAACTTCAAAAAGGGCTCATTCAATTGGAAATTGAAAGGGCTAGTGCCCTTTTAATAGTAGAAAGTGATTGGAGGGCAACTAGCCCCCTCTCACGCCCACCATTTCCTCAAACATCCAATCAAATTTTAAGATAGCCATTTTTTTCAACGTAGTTGAGAGTTGAAGAAATTTGGTCTTTAAGGATGACAACCCCCCCCTCCTACAACCCTCATGGTAAGGATTGTAAATTATGCCATGGGGGCATATAAGGTTTTTTACAGAAAGTGCCGTTGTAGAAACTTAAAGAAGGGCCCATTCGATTGAAAGGTGAGAAAACTAGGGCTCTTTTTAATAGTTGAAAGTATTTGAAGGGCAACAAACCCCCCTCTCATGCCCACCATTTCCCCGAACACATCCAATCAAAAATTTGAGGTAACCATTTGGTTCAACGTAGTTTAAATTTCTGAAAATTAGGTCTTTGACGATGACACCCCCCCTCCATAACCCTCAGAACAAGGGTTGTAAGTTATACCCTGGGGGATATAGGGTTTTTATAGAAAGTGTTGTCGTAGAAACTTCAAAAAGGGCTCATTCGATTGGAAATTGGAAGGGCTAGTGCCCTTTTTAATAGTCGAAAGTGATTGGAGGGCAACTAACCTCCTCCCACACCCACAATTTTCCCGAACACATTCAATCAAATTTTTTAGATAGCCATTTTGTTCAACGTAGTTCAAAGATCCAGTAAGTATGTCTTTGAGGATGCCAAACCCTTCACAGCCCCCAAGGCAAAGGTTGTAAGTTATGTTCTGGGGGCATATAAGGTTTTTAATGAAAGTGTTGTCGTATATACTTCTAAAAGGGCTCATTCAATTGGGAATTGAGAGGGCTAGTCCCCTTATTAGTAGTCAAAAGTGATTGGAGGGCGAATACGTCCCCCCACATCCATTATTATACTGGTAAGCCACGACTGCCACCAGTATTCGTGTGGTAAGCCACGACTGCCACTAGTATTCGGGTGTTAAGCCACGACTGCCACCAGTATTCGGGTGTTAAGGTACGGGTGTCACCACTTATTGGTGCAAAAATGGTGCTACACCACTTACTGAAGGGGAAATCCCCACTGGCACCAAATATTATAATGGGATGCCCGAGCTTACCACCACGGTTCTGTAAATATAGGGTTTTTTAATAATCAATTTATAATATACCCTGCCCCAGGGTATGATAACGTGATCGAACGGTCAAATGGCCAAACTCTAAGGCCAAAGGTGCACCCAACCCGGGTAACCACTAAAATCTCTAGCTATCTCCTTGGAGAGCAAACGGACCCCCCTGTAGATAGAATAATGACAGTATTTATTGCAACTCTTTTCCTACCCTGTCTGGGTTCCTGGAAAAATGGTCTACACAGCTTTAGAAAATAGCTTACTTGTAATCTTCCAAAAAAAGTGCAATTTCACAAAAACACATATATAGATCACCACACGGGTTCCCAACGTAGACTCTCAAAGACTCTCAATACAGACTAACTAAATAATATTATGACACTTAAAGAATCTTGATACTTGGGGTGTGGCTCAGTGTGACGCGGGTCAATCAAAATCTATGCTCAATTGACTTTGCCCTACACGTATTTTCAAAATCAATGACTTGAGTTTTAGCAAGCCCATGCGATGACTCAAACGGAATTATAATCAAAGCTATTTACTTTCTCTTGCAAAATCGTTGCCTTGGCGACGAGAGTTAACTTACGATTGAAATTTATCTTGTAGGCAATATAATTACAGAAAATCAAATGGGTCATTTATCTCAAAAGAAAATAGACAGGGAATGAAACCCCAATATATCTTCCCGTAAGATGTATGGTTAGCTCTACACCACGCTTGTCTGTCTTCACAGACAGAAGCGCGTAATTTCGGCTCCACAACATCGAATTGTGTTCTTTCTTCAACCAGGGTCTCTGCTTCCACTGCTTGGCTCAGGAACTGTCGTCATCCACACGTCTCTACTGTAGAACCACCATGGTCTCTATCGTATGGCATCCTTATTAGGTTTTGAAAATGGAATTTTCCAAGATCCGCAGAAAATGATTGTGTTCAACACAATCAAAAATGCAAATTTTCTCGCTCTCACGAATTTACATTTGAGAGGAGCAGAGAGTTAGTTTCTGGCAATTCGATGATGCCAGTCATCATGAAGAAATTGTCTGCACTAGCCTCTTAATTCCCATCTGAGGAAACAACCTCACATCTCAATTAAAATGTAAATTGCCCCCTGGCATAATTTCAAATAATCCAAGGCCGAAAATACACAGGCCATTGAAAACGATAGGGGTTCAGGGAAATGAAGTAAAAATCTGAGCGAGCCATGAATCTTCTTTTTCTGGGTCCCATCCCTTAAACTAATTTAATGAATAATACTTGTTGATGCGGGCTGAATATGGAATTTAAGGCTGGAAAGGAAAGGCCATGGTTAAGGAATCACATCTTGTCCGCCAGGTGTGCATTTAGGAAAAGGGCTATCTTTCAAATCTTCCTGCAGGGGATCTTCCCCAAGGAATTCCCCCCCTCATAAAGGATCGAAATCTCTTTTGAGTTGTTAAAACCAGTCTCATATTTCTTCCCAATTTTCTTCAATCCAACACAAAATTCAATATCTCCCAACTTTTCCCCAATCCGGTGTAGGTCGTTCAACTCTCTTTTGTGATCATCTTGTTTTATTCGCCACGGGTCTTGGTCCTATTTGTCTCCCGTAAAATTCATTTTATTTGTGTTAGCTAGGCATATCCCATCTAATTTTTTATTGTTCGCCACTGCAGGCTGAATCTGCAAATTTTGTCTCTTTTCTGCATCTATTTGTTCTTTTTCACTTTTCTAAACTTTTTCAATCGTGCAAAATAATTCATCATTAAATTTGAATTGCACTCTAGCAGTCCACTATCTTTTACTGCATTTCTTTCTTGTAGCTCCGCTTTGCATCTTTTTTGTCTCTTTTAGTTTTCTTTACTTTTACCGCAGAAACAAATATTTTATTATCGAATGGGAACTGACTTCCGACATTTTGTTTTTCGTATTGTACTAAAATTTCACGAACTTTACGAGGAAAAGCACATACAATGAATTTCGTTTCATTTTTCCCTGGTACAATCAGTGCTTCATTTTGGCAAAATTTTTTCGGCATCTCATATTTGTTAAAAGTATCCTCAAGTTTTCCATTTTCTGGAAATTTTCCCGAAAAATCATTTTTGCACGTCTTATTTTCAATATTATGTGGTTTTTTTTACTTCAGCATCCCATTTTTGTAGATTATCAACATTTCGAACACGGGTATGAAACATTTCGTTTTTCCGACAGGGCGGCTCAGCCTCCCACTTTATTTTATGGGACGATCCACCTCCCCACCTTGTTAACGAAGTTGCATATTTTCTGTTTTAGCATTTAATGTCTGGTAATTTTCTTTTTCTCGCGATTGATTCTTAAACAAATTATTATGGCTATCTGATAGCCTAGAAGTTAGTTGTGATAAATCCTCACTTTCTGGAATTCCCCAGCTGGCTTTTATTAGGCCTATCAGGGTTCTTTTAAACTCTTGGTGATCTCTCTCTGTCTTCTCTCTAGCTATTTTATCATTCCCCTTTTTTCGTTCTCTGGCTATTCTATCAACCTCCTCTTTCTTTTCTCTGTCTATTTTATCAACCTCCTCTTTTTGTTCCTAAGCTATTCTGATATTCTCTCTTTCTTCCGTATCTCTCTTCTCTTTTCGTTCTCTGGCTATTCTATCAGCCTTTTATTTTTGTCTATCTATTCTTTCTTCCTTTCTCTGTTTCATGTAATTTAATCAATATTGTGTTATATCCACATGACTACTTTTTGCGAGCCCCTGCTGGAATTTGAGCTGCTGCAATTCCTGCTATTTGGACTACTTTGATTCCATCTGTCATTATTTCTTCTTAATTCATTTTCTGAATCTGTTCGTTCTTTATCCGTATTTTCTCTTACCCGTAATTCCCCTTCATTTTGCCCAGCATCTGAGGGGTGAGTTCGTCTTGTTTTTTCATATATTATATCTTCTTTGTTTAGTTTATACCCTCTCATTTAACCACGTGTACTCCTTCTAGATTAAATCACATGTTAATTGCTTACTTGATAGTTGGGAGTTGAACAATTGCCACACGCAAACATTATGGTACGCAATTACTATTGTGAAATATTAACGCCGTTTAATGACATTCAAGAGTTTTTCAAATAGATGGAATATTTAGATTTTATTAGGGAATACCGATTTTTTTCGCATCAAGCAATTTTACGAGAGTGAAATATATCTACGAAAAAAGAATTAACAGGGGTTGGACAAGAAACTAAACTGAAAAACTGCGCAAATATTCCACTAGGGAATTAGCTGGACTAAAAATCAAACAGGGGAACTACCCAGTAAAACAAATCACGTATCTTCCCTTGATACTCGTACTCCAGATGTAATCTCCTCTTAGGCCGATTACTCTCAATAGGACGGGTGCCTCCCAGCTTCCTTATCCAATGTGCGGACAAAACTGACAAATTCTCCTAATGTACCGTCTTCAATAATCTTATAACAGTCGTCACTGAAGATTATACCTAAGTCCGCCAATTAACTCAAATAATAACCCGACTTTCACTTTTTTCTTATCTGTTCTTAAGCACTTTAATACTTTCTATTAAGGAGAGATTCCCCTACTGTAAACTCTAAACTCGATTACTTTCCTGTTATTTCTTTTCATTATTGTCCAACTGTTCCCGCGAAAAACGGTCAATTTTAAGTGGGTGGCTCAGCCTCCCTTGTCTCACAAGCTAATTAGTCGCGTGATATATTGATTCATAAATTTTACTTCTTATTATTGCCTAAGTAGGCACAGCCCATTTAGATCTTCCTAATATTTTTAATTATTTTTTTTCTTTATATGTAATCACAATAGGCTACTTTATTGGCTAAATTAAATTGCCTCTTCGAGAACGCGGAATTCTTTTACTATCAGGTTTACCGACAGGACCTTTCTTGCTGCCACCAGTATTTGTGTGGTAAAATACGGGTGTCACCGCTTCTTGGTGCAAAAATGGTGCTACCATCACTTACTGGAGGGGAAAACCCCTGGTGGTGCCAAATATTATAATGGGATGCCCGCACTTACCACAACGGTTCTGTATATATAAGGTTTGTTAATACCCAATTCACGATATATCCTGCTCCAGGGTCTGATAACGTGGTTGAACGGTCAAATGGCCAACCTCTAAGGCCAACGGTGCACCCAACTCGGGTCAACACTGATATCTCTAGCTATCTCTTTGGAGGGTACAGGGGCCCCCATGCCAATATGATAATGATGGTATTTATTGCAACTCTTTTTCTACCCTGTCTGGGTTCCTCGAAAAATGGTCTACACAGCTTTAGAAAATAGCTTACTTGTAATCTTCCAAAAAAGTGCACAAAAACACATATACAGATCCCCACACGGTGTCTCAACGTCAACTCTCAATACAGACTAACTAAAAAATATTAGGACACTTAAAAAATCTTGGCACTTGGGGTGTGGCTCAGTAGGACGCCGGCCAATCAAATGTATCAGGTCCCTCAATTGAATTAGCCCTATATGTATTTGCAGAATCAATGATTTGAATTTTAGCAAGCCCATGCAATAACTCATACGGAATTATAATCAAAGCTCTTTACTTTCTCTTGCAAAATCGTGTGCCTTGGCGACGAGAGTTAACTTACGATTGAAATTTATCTTGTAGGCAATATAATTACAGAAAAGAAAATAGGTCTTTTATCTGAAAAGAAAAGAAACAAGGGGTGGAACCCAAACACCCATCATTTCCCCAAACACTTGCGATCAACATCTTGGTATAGTCGTTTTGTTGAACGTAGTTGAAGGGTTCTTAAATTATGTTTTTGAGTATGAAAATCCTCCCCCCCCCCCTTTACAGCACTCAGGGCTAAGGTTGTAAGTTATGCCCTGGAGGTATATAAGGTGTTTCAAGAATGCGTTGTCGTAGAAACTTCAGAAAGGGCTCATTCAATTGGGAATTGAGATGCCTAGTAACCTTATTAATAGTCGAAAGCGATCGGAGGGTGAATGCCCCCTCCCCTGTACACACCCATCATTACCCCAAACACTTCCGATCAACATTTTGATATAGTCGTTTTGTTGAACGTAGTTGAAGGCCTCGTAAATTATGTTTTTGAGTATGAGAATCCCCCCCCCCCTACTGCCCTCAGAGCTGAGGTTGTAAGTTATGCCCTGGAGACATAAAGGTTGTTATAGAATGCGTTGTCGTAGAAACTTCTAAAAGGGCTCATTCAATTGGGAATCGAGAGGGCTAGTGCCCTTATTAGTAGTCAAAAGTGATTGGAGGGTGAATACGTCCCCCCGCATCCATTATTATACTGGTAAGCCCCGACTGCCACCAGTATTCGTGTGGTAAGCCACGACTGCCACTAGTATTCGGGTGTTACCCCGCCCATCATTTGGCCAAATACTTCCGATCAACATTTTGATGTAGGCATTTTGTTGAACGTAATTAAAGGGTCTGGAAATTATTTTTTTGAGTATGACACCCCCCCCCAAAGCCTCAGGGCTAAGATTGTATGTTATGGCCTCGGGGCATATAATGTTTTATAGAAAATGTTGTCGTAAAAACTTCAAAAAGGGGTCATTGGATTGGAAATTGAGAGGCTTATTGTCCTTTTTAATAGTCAAAAGTAATCGGAGAAGAATCACCCCCGCCCATGCCCATCATTTCCCCAAACATTTCCGATCAACATTTTGACATGGCCATTTTGTTCAACGTAATTGAAAGGTCTGGAAATTATTTCTTTGACGATGACTACCCTCCCCCCTCCCTCCATAACCCTCAGGACAAGGGTCGTAAGTTATGCCCTTGGGGCATATAAGGTTTTTATAGTTGTGTTGTAGAAGCTTCAAAAAGGGCTCATTCGATTGGAAATTGAGAGAACTAGTGGCTTTTTTATTAGTCGAAAATGATCAGAGGGCAAATGCCCCGCCCATGACCATTATTTCCCCAAACACTTACAATAAAATCTTGAGATAGCCATTTTGTTCAGTGTATCAGAAAGGTCTGGAAATTATGTTTTTAGGATAAAAAATCTCCCCAGTCCTCAGGGCAAGGGTTTGATTGGTAATAAGCCCCTCTAGTGCTCTTTTCAAGAGTCAAAGTGATCTGAGGGCAGCTACCCCCTTCCCCGCCCGCACACGTCGTATTTCCCGAAATGCATCTAATAGAAGTTTTGATCTAGCCATTCTATTCAAAATAGTCTAAATATCATATAACAAGGCTTTTGGAGTTGAAACAAACCCCAGAGATTAGAGGCAAGGGTTGTAAGTTATACGTAAGGGGTATTTAAGTTTTCTATGGAAGGGGTGTTTTTTTAACTTTAGAAGAGGCTCAGTCTTTCTCTTTGAAAAAGACTATGTCAATATAAAACAAACAGAAATTAATTAAAAGAACTTTCCACAAAATAAGTTTTTTCAAATTAAAAAGTAAAGAACTTCATTAAACCAAAAATGAACAAAAATAGAATCAAATAATCTACCAAGCATACAACTACCACAAATCAGTCGATAAATAAATGAAATCCAAAACAAACAGAAATTAAAATAAATAACAGAGTCTAACTCAATACGAGCTGAAATTAATATGAGTATGGTTCTAGGGCCTACTCATATTAACACGTGGCTAATACGTGGGAAAAGACGTGGCTATATTTAGTCGGATAAATGTGAGATTTTCTGGCATAACCAACAACACTTTAAGCAACCTGGAGTACTGGTTCTGCCTGTCTACCAGTGGATAAAGGCAGGCATACTTAGCAGCCCTCACCCCTGGGGTGTAAGAGGGGACTCATCAGGTGAGACCTATAGCAATTTTAACCTGTAAATTACCTACAGTAATCAATCCTTGGGTTAACGCCACTGCTACTGTTGCTGCTTGATGTTTTGTGCTGATTGCTTTATATTCTTCAAATTTCAAAATCCCTTGCTAGATTGTTACTAGATTGTGGACAATATCCTGCCTTATACCAAAACTGTCTTATACCACTGCTTACTCTGTTCCTGTTTTGTTGTTTACATCAGGTAAGAAATGAAAAGTCAACTCAGGCCACCTCGTGAACTAAGGTCCGACAGCTCACTCCAATTCTCTGGATCAGAATCTGTTTCAGAGCAACTACTTATGCTCAATAACCACCTAAATAGTTGAAAAATCAAACATAAAATGCTAGCAGATTCACTGCAACCTGAAAACCTTAAATCTTCAGTGAAAGGGTTACTTGATGACCTCATATTGGCTAAGATCTCTTCCCAGGTAGATGAGACATTCATGCAACATGATGTTACTATCTCTTCAGACAAGCTAGAAGCAGTCAAGCAGGATGTGTATGCTGGCCTCAACCTAGATCTTAGTAATCTAGTGGATAAAACCCTTGAAAGTTATAACGACGCATAGTTTTTATTGAATCTTCTTTGACTACTTTAGAGTCATCCATTGACACTTTAGAGTCATGAAAACACTGAAAGTCGATTATTGTCACTATGTGCTGGAAAATTTCCTGGTATACCAATTATTCAGTCTGATGTTGTATCAGCCAAAAGAATTGGCAAACCATCTGCAAAACCCAGACCCATAGTTGCAGAATTTTGCAACTTACGAGTTCGTCAGCTTCTTCTCAGACAAAAGAAGGATTTGAAAGGATTTGGGATACTATTTTCTGAGACGCTTACAAAACGACGCTTACAACTTCTTTCATATGCCAAGTCAAAGCTTGGCTTATGTAATGTTTGGTCTAGTAAAGGTGATATCCTGTATAAAACCCAATCTAGAAGAGTGGTTAAGTTTACTGATCAGAATGAAATTGATTTATGTGCTGCAAATGCAGAAAATTGAAGTGATGGATTTAGATCTATTTTGTTATAATATATTGAATAGTTTCTGTAGGAGTTTACTTGATGTTCCTCTATTATTATTTACTGTCTTTACATAATTTTGACTTGTGCCATATTACACTTTGGGCCAATAGTTTGAATGATATGTTCCTTCGTGAAATTTCTTGGTGTGTATCTTGACTGTTTCCTTTCTTTTAAACCCCATATAACTCATACCCGCTCCCTTGTCCCCCGCCAATCATCAATGTTACACAGGGTTAACTCATTTCTTTCCCCAGATGTTATGCTTTTATTTTTCCTTACCTTTCTTATTGTTGTTCTGTCTGGGGTAGTACTAATAAATCTCTTCTCTGCTCACTTCAAAGAGCCCAAAATAGGGCAGTGAAGGCTACTTTCCTTCTACCTCGGTTGTACCCTTCCTCTGAACTTTATAAGGATACTGGAATAGGTCCGCTGGATTGTATTGTGGGTAAAAATTACCTTTATTTAGCGCATTCTTCTTTTCTAGGTACACTTCCACCGTCTCTGCAGCAGTTTTTCTTACGGTCAGGCTCAGGTAGGTACTCTTCTTTTTTACGTAGTTCTTCTCGCAGATTTATTTTAACCAAACGATCATCTACAGCAGCTCAGAGGTCTCCTGTTTTTCAATCAGTTCGACTTTGGAACTCCATCCCTGCTGATGTACCTCTATTTCTTTCGGTAAAGGCAGTTTCTCGTCGGGTGTTTTTCTATCCTAATTTATACGTCTCTCTTCTTTTAATTTAATATTTTTTCAGATTTTAAAATCTTTTTGGATTCTGTCATAATTCTTAATCTCTTTTCTTCATTAATTTTTTTTTCAGTTCTATGTTGAGTTTTCTTCTAAATCCCCTATTTCATAAATGTCCTTGTCTTGTTCCAGTGTTTTTTTTTTGTTTTTTTGTATGTGCTTGTATATGTATGTGCTTTTTTTTATGTGCTTTATAATAGTGTTTTATTTTTATTTTTGTGGCCCTTTACAAGCTAAGCTTCTTGGGAGTGTAAAAACCTTACGTTTTGTAATTGTTTTCTTTTAGTATTAATAAATTGATTGATTGTTTGATTGAAACCCCATGCTTACTAAAAACCAGAATATAATGTGTACTTTACTGAAAAAATTCTTTTAAATATTTTCACTTTTATAACTTTAAGAAATCAAAAATTAGTTAAGATTTGTAGGAATAAATATCAGCATATATATATTAAACTGACAATGCACAAATTTTTTTTTTCAGTAAAGTACAAATTATATTCTGGTTTTTAGAAAGAATGGGTTTTAGAACCCTAGTCATATTATTTTCCGTTCGTTTTGAGTTTGACTGTTATTTATTTTAATTTTTGTTTGTTTTGGGTTTCATTTATTTATGATACTGATTTGTGGTAGATATATGCTTGGTAGATTATTTGATTCTATTTTTGTTCATTTTTGGTTTAATGGAGTTCTTTACTTTTTTTTAAAAACTTATTCTGTGGAAAGTTGTTTTTATTTAATTTCTAAAAAAATATAAATTTATATGTTGCCCAAAATATTCATCAGTTTTTACAAAATACTCCCTTTTGAAAATTTTGATGCACAGCATATTTGTATTTAGGTTCACACCTCAACTTTCCATTAAAAATAAAAGTTGAAACCCTGTTCTGTTCAGAACATATTGTATTTATGCTATTTTGATAACCTTGATGCACTTATAACTTTTGTTTATTTCAATGATAAGAGTTGAAGTAGTAATAGTAGTAGCACTGGAAGTCTGAACTTAATATCCTCAGTTGTTCTGATGATATTGCTGAGACGACTTATTGACTGCACATAATGCCTTTTAATTTAGTTTTAAAGCAAAATATGTTTTCTATGAATGTTTCATCTTTATATTTTATTCTACTTCTAAGATATCCCGTCTGGATGTCTTGTCAACTTTGATTCATTGAAGCTATTTTGATTTGGTTCAATAGTATACGTAATAGTAGGCAGTAGTAGTATTAGAAGTTCTAGCCAAATGTGTAGTAAAATGGAAGTCCCAGAAGCAGGGCCCACCGATGTGTGCAAACGTCTTGTTAATTACAAAAATTCTCCCCATAATGTGTTAAATTGTATAGTGACGTAGAACACCATCGTGGGAGGATCCTCTAGTAGGACAACTGCGACATGGCGTAAGATCCAGTTCTATGAACAACGGCCTCTGCAAAGGGCTGCCTAGACCCTGTCGGTATAACCGCGAGACTTGGGACTTTGCGGTCACCTTTATTGCCAGTTGAGGATTGGCGCCCCTGGAGAAAATATTGCGTAGTAAACGACACAGTATTCGCACGGGACTCTGATTAATCAATAATTTTTCATGGTTTGGTCTATTTTTGCGGGTCTGGTCTGTTTTGGTGGGTCTGTTTTGGCGAAGTGCTTAAGCGCTTCGGTGTAGACTTGAGATGATATGTTGGTCCCCGTCCTGAACTGGTTTCTGGGACCATGGCTTTTCCTGAGTCCGAAATAATTTTTATGATTTAAAGAATATGATAAATGCAACTTGGAATGTTACGACGTGAAATAATAACTATCGTATCGACGAATTTAATAACGAATTCAGACACTTCTAACTGGACATTAAGAGTTTCAGAAACTCATCCCAGACGTAAGAAACAAAAAAATAGGTGATACAGAGTTTATTTACTCTGGCAGGAAGGATGGGGTGCGTGGACAGGGAGTAGGGCTTATAAGGAACAAGGAAGCTGCTGTCTTGTTTAGGCTAGGAGCGTCCTATTAATAATAGATTGCTATTTGCTAATGTTATGACTAAAATGTGGAGAGTATCAGTCATAGTAGTATATGCCCCTGTCGAGCCGACTGACGGAGTTTGTTGGGACAAAGATGAATTTTATTTAGTTGCAGGAACAAATAGATGAGGTCCCAGATAGAAATATTGCACTTTATCAGATTTTAACGCTTTGGTTCGTAGAAATAGGGGTAGATGATATCCTAGCGTAGGTAAATTTGCTCTAGGCAAAGAAAACACTAATGGATGCAGACTGCTGCAATTTTGTAGGAATTACAGTCTAGTTATAACCAATATAATGTTTGTCCATAAAATGACCCAGAAGTTAACTTGGCATCCACATGATGTTAAGACAGCTAACCTTATTGATTTTGTTATTGTAAACTGAAGACTGGCAGTATCAATACAAGATACTAGGTTATATAGGAGTTCTGTTGTTTATGTAAAAAGTAAAGATCACCATCTAATAGTGTCGAGGGTTAACTTCAAGCTGAAATTTTAAAAGGTTAACTACCTTTCGGAAAATTCTGACGTTGGTCGATTCCAGGATGGGAATTTGAGGGAATTTTTTTGGGAACATTTGAGGGCTTAACTGGAAAGTTTAAAATGTGACAATTTAGAAGATGGATGGAATAGTATTAGGAAATAATTTATGAAGTTACTGATGGTTTCCCAGGGAAGAAAGTCAGGACCACAGCTAGGAATATTAGTAAAAAGGTTTTATATTTAATAGAGAAGAGAAGGGGCTTGTCCAAGAACTATCCGAGTGGAAGATCAAATGAAGAAAAAGGAATATAAAAAGGCGGAGAAAGTATTAAAATATGAATTAATTAGGTGTGAAGTGGAGACCATGGATAAAACTGCAGTAGATCTGGAAGGGGTAGCTAAACTGCCTAATAGTAAAATATATGCTGGCATGTTGATAGATTGAAAGGGAGTAGTCAATTTGGACTCGTCCTAGTAAAAATAGGAACGGGGCCACAATTTAGTGATAATAAAAGAGTTAAAAAGAGATGGGCCAAACATTTTGAGAATGTCCTAGATCGGGACAGAGTTACAGGAAAGATATAGAGGAAAATAAAAAGTTTGTAACACCTTGGATGTAAAAGAGGATTTATTTTTCAACGAAGAGTTAGCGACAATACTAAAAGGATTAAAAAATGATAAGGCCCCTGGCGCTGATAGTGCGGTAAATGAGTTTCTTAAACATTGTTGCTATGAGGTCAGAAATAAGCTACTGAAGATTACGAATATGATTTTTGAAAAAGGGGAAGTATTTAGCAACTTTCAGAAAATCCTGATTAAACCATGCATTAAAAAAGGGAAGTATTTAGCGACTTTAAGAAAAACCTGATTAAAACATGCATTAAAAAGGAGGCAACTTTGAGTTTGGTAATTATACAGGGATTAGCCTGGTCATTTCGAGTAGAAAATTAATTATTTTGATGATACTTTTTAGACTGTGAGGTGCTGTGTCCAAAGTTTCTAGAGAAGAGCAGTTCAATTTTAGGAGGGCTAGAGGATGTATCGACCAAACTTTTACTCTTAAGTTAATAATTTAGAAGTGCTTGAGTCATCAAACACTTTTAGTTCTCAGTTGATAAAGACCTTTAGCGAATGACTTATCCTTGTAAGGTATACCAGACAAGTATATTAAAGGAATTAGTGCTAAATTTGAGTATAACACTCCTGCGGTTAAGGTAGTAAATGAGGCTAGTGGCTGGTTTTGTACTAAATCCAGAGTTAAGCAGGGTTGTGTTTTATCCCCATTAATATGGGATCGTTCTGATGGACGTTGTCTGAAGGAGCACAGGAAAGGTAATGGGAGAGCACGGAATCAAACGGGGAAAAAAATTCCTGACTTAGATGATTGTCAGTCGGGTATCAAAAGGTCGTATCTCCATAATTGAAAATTTTCAGAAAAGCGAAAAAAAGCATCACAATTATTATGTTTCTCTTTCGACAAATATAAAACAAAAACAGATTGATATGAATTGATTTCACATATAAATCTGTTTTGTTTTCCAGTTATCGGAAGAGAAATAATTTTTTCTTTATTTGCTGTTCTGTAAACATTCAATTATGAATGTACAACCTTTTGATGCCTGACTGATGTTATTTTGATGATTTAAGCGTCCTAGATGAAAGTGTGAGCAAAATGAAGGAACTTTTAGAACTTTTAGAAGGATGTAAAGAAATATTTAAGAGAAATGGGAACTTTCTGGGAGGGTGTAAAGAGGGAGGCTTTGAAAAGATTGGGACGGAAAGGGAGCGTGCGTAGCTGTGTTGATCTTAGGGTGCTTGGTGATGTGGTGAGTTGTTAGTACTAGTTGTAATAGTAGTAGTAATAGTCATAGTAGCATGAGTAGCATTAGCAATAGTAGCAGTTATAGTAATAATATTATAGCTTTTTGGCCTGGTTCAACATTCCCTCTTTATACCCTGATTAAATATAAAAAAAATCAGGTGTTTGTTCAACTAAAATTAAGGATAAACATCAAAACTTTCTACGAGCAGGAATTATTTCGTTTTTGAGGGGGGTTGCCCCTTCATCAATACCTCAATTCACGCTCAAGATTTTTATTACTCTTAATAAGAGCTTCTTGTTTTTTTAATTAAACAACATTTATGCTATAAGGAAATTTTCTTTCAGAATTTGGAAAGAAAGTCAAACTTTAGCGTACCAATCAAAGTTGGAAGGGGGGGGGACTCTCCGCATATATGGAATAATTTCTCCTCTGTAAAATACCCCCCCCCCCTAGGAATTTAAAATGGACAATTCCATCATTACTGAAACTTTCCTCCGAATAATTTATCGTGGACTATTCCGAGTGAAAAATTTTCCTTAGTACATAAAAAAAAAAAACTAATTTCTGATTTTATTTGAAATCAGGCTAAGAATCCTCTTCCTCCCATTGAAAAACTGTTCTTTTAAATTTCTGAAACCGCTATGAAAATTTACTACCACTGATATGGAGAATTTGTAATCGAAGAAAATTCCTTCAAGTAGAATTTTTACCATGTAAGCCTCCCCCCCCCTCCGTAGAAAAATCCTCTATATAATTCCAAACTCGCTTAAATTTCTCTTTAACGTCTCAAATGTAAAATTAAGTCGGCAAAGGGAATGCAAGACAAGAAAAAGAATTCGTATAGGAATTCTGGCAAGTTCACCCCAGTTTAAAACTTGCACTGGAAACTGTAAAACCCTGAAAAACTTTTCTCCCAACGGAAAGTTATCCTTTTTGAAAGTTATCCCCCCCTGTCCCCCAAAATAAAATTAATACCCCCCTTCCCCTCCTTAAAATTGTGTATATACCTCCCATCAAAAAATGGTGTGCGTAAACAATTGAGAAATTTCATTACTCACTGTCTTTACTTCATGGGCTTTGGAGGGCCATGTTTTCCCTAATGGCATAGTTGCTGGACCCTTCAACTATGTTGAACAAAATGGCTATCTCAAAATTTGATTGAACGACTTTGAGGGAAAAATGTCGTTGGAGGGGGGCTAGATGCGCATCCAATCTTTTGGGCTACTGAAAAAAGGGCATTAGGACTGTTAATTCAAAACACGAGCAAGAAACCCGCCATATATTCTAAGACCATTGGTTCGATTCGATCGCCCCATTCCCCTCCTCCACAACAGCTCAAGGACTTTTCTCCCTAATAATTTATGTGAAATAGGCTTCACTATACTGGGTTTTATCAAATATATATTGAATTAACTTGGTTTAATCAAGCTTGAAAACAAACATCTATAGGAACCTTTTATTTTTAATAAAATAAAGTATCAAGTTAAAGTTTGAAAGAACAGAAACTACATAATAAGTAAGACTGACAAGCCCTATCCATACCAAAGACCAGATCGTCAATTTCTCAATCCTGAAAACAACTATTATTTCGAGTGATGAGTTTTCTTTTTTTTTTATTAAATAAATGAAAAATAATCATTTTAACAAAATTAGCTTTCGCCCTCCAAAGTATTCGAAGGGGTTCTCCCTCCAAAATATTTGACGGAGTTCTCTCTAAAAAATATTTGAAGAAGATCTCCTTCCAAAATATTTGAAGTTCTCCTTCCAAAATTCTGTAGATGTTCAAGTCTTGAAAAATAGCTAAGTAATTCAACTTTACAAAAATCATTCTATAACAAAAATCATTCTATAATTGAAATTTTTAGGATTCACTGTTCAAGTAATACGAGCTAGACTCTCAGCCGGGCATACCCATATTGTAGTTGTATTTAGTTTGTAAATAAAAGAACCTAAAAGGACCGAGACTGATATTAGAATTCGTTAAATTAGCAAAACACTGATGCTTTTATTCATGTGTCTTGAGGTATCCATTTTGTTATGGATCCAAAAGTATATTTTATAATATAAGAGGAGCATAGACGAAACCTATGATTAGGTATATAATTAACAACTTTCACTTATAGGTTCTAAACCACCGGAGTTGGACAAACTAGACGGAGTTGAATAAGGAGTAGAAGCAAGGCTGTGCCAGGGGAAGTTTACTCTTTAATAATTCGGCTTGAATACTCAGTAATGAACACTTCGAGGAAGCTCGGTATGGATACTCAATGAAAAAACACTCTTCGAGGAAGCTCAGTATGGCAAGTTTATTGTGATAATGTCTAATTTATTTAATTTTGTTAAGTTTGTGACAGATAAGCCATCTTGAGCCAGTTTATGATGTCTGCTCTATTTGTGTGGTTTGTAGGCTTTTTTTATAGAAGTTTTTTTTTTCATTGAAATTTAATATAGAAGTGTTGTTATCAACGGTGTGAGTTTTGAAAGGATCTTTGATGGGTATGATTTGTTTTGAGATTCTGCAATAACTTTTGATAATAGTCGCTTTTCTTTGGGAGGCATGGTTTCTCGCTGTTTATCCATATTATTATTAGGAATTTGGATTGGAGTTGTGCTGTCCTGATGTTTATTACTTTTGAATTTTACCTTGTTGATTGTAGTCTTTGATGTAATTTATTTGTTGGGGCCCGTGCCCGCTTTTTTATTAGATAAATATCTTATCCTTTTTGCTTAATTTTACCTACAGTAAAAGTTTTATATAGAATCTAAAGTTTTGTTGTCTAGGCAAAAATTTCGCGAAAGAAAAATACAAAGTTGGCTTTGTATTAAAATTCTGTATGAATGATCACAGGGGCATTGTAAATCCTGGACCATTGATTCTTAATTTATGGACACCGAACATTAAATTTTGGGATTTAATATATTCAAATTGCCTCTGTCTAGACTAGACCACGCTAGGGGCAACTTTGATTTTTCTGTCAATAGATAATTTTTAAGTTAAATCAAGTTCATATTGAGAGTATATAATAGATAGATTGTTGGAGTGGATTGTTGGAGATTGGAAGTAAAAGTAAGTTATTTTTTACGATTGTATTTGACTTTTGTCATGAACCCTGGGGGAAGGGGGGGTTAAGAAGAGAGTATTTGAGAATTGTTGTCATTGTAGTATCCACTGGAGGAACCGTCTCCCTGCAAGGATATACTTATTAGTGATGACACAGGTCGTGGTACCTCAGGCTGTATAGTGTTGCCCTGACTTCTCCTACAGGTAGTACACTTGTCACACCCCTGGCGGTTGTAATATCAGCGCTGAAGAGCTGGTGGAACCCTTGAGACCGCTCGACGATTAAACAATACTCTAGCGAAGGCCACTAGTGGTGCTAGTGACACGATCCCTCACCCAACGCCATTGCCAGAGGCCATTACAATAATATTTTAAAGTTTTAATTGCTTGTCAAGATATCATTGCAGTGTTTGGGGTTCCACTTAAAATTCATATACATAGGGCTGTAATATTTACGATTTTTGAAAAATATGTACATATAACCTAATTGACTGATTTAAATTAGTTGGTTGTACTAATTCTGTTCTTATTTCAGTATATTCCGTCTGTAAATAAATCTTAGGAATACCATTTTGGGGAAATATGTTGTTGGGTGTTTGCGTTGTAACCGGTTCCCATTGATGCTATGAAGTTCGTTTCATATGTATTTATTCTCATTTTAACTTGCCTTCTAAGTCAGGCTGTTTCCTAGTGAAATTGCAGTACTGATCGATATCATCCTCCACTTCTCGAATTTTCCTTGAACCTTGGCAAAGTTATTCGTGTCTCACAACATTTTTTCCAAGAGATCTATTTGGCTAAGGGAAGTCCCAGAATTTTAAGGATGTGCAAGGCGTTTTTCAACAGCTTCATTGGGGTCTGAAAAGCACAATTGGTCAAATGAAGGTGGTTCAAAATCATTTTCAGTGATTTGTGATGGACGTGCCTCTAAATTTTATTTTATGATAAATTTATCTAGCTAGTTTGAAGCTGAAAATCTTAAGACTATTGGTGGTTCGATCATCGGTTTCGCTGAATGAATCTAAGGTAAAAAATGAGTTCCATTCTCAGATTTATTTGTGAAACTTTTTAGAGATTAAGCCATTTCCCAAATTCGATCAAACCAATTAATTTAGTCATTTCGTAGATGGCAGTGCAATTTGAGCAAGCAAGCTGCAACCTCAAAATGAATCAATATCTTGGTTGACTGCTCTTTCCTGGGGAAAATGAAGGATTTCACAGTGAATCCATACAATGTTGAAGGGTCGCAATGGTTTTTGATTTAAAATTATTTAGTTTACAGCAACTTCTGGGTTTGTGCTGGATTTCGTTCCACAGTTTGTTGGCGTCGGAGATTTTGATGGCGTTGTTCTTCTAATTCAATTTTACTTTCTTCTTCACTTTCATTTTAACTCGTTCTGATTCTCGCTGTGGCTTGTCTTCTAACAGCATATTTCTTTGCTTTTCAATTCATTTTTAACGCTTTGGGATAACTGTATATTTTGTTTTTCTTCTTTTTGTTTTTGATTGACGTTTTTGCAAGTATTCTAACCACATATTTCTTTATTCTTCATGTTTGTTTTTCATTACTTCAGACTGTCAAGACTCTAGGCAGGCATGCCTTTCCAAAAACTAACCTGACAAGTATGTTTCCAATAAGAGAGTCATACATACTCCTGCCATTTACCCGTGCCCCAGCCATTTAAACATTTGCCTATCAATTACTTGGACTATCTGTCTTGGCTTTTCTCTGTCTACAATTACCCAGCGTCTTAATGCAACCTATGCAACCTATTGCGCAAACTACTTAATAACTTCAGTTCAAAAACTAATGCCTTTCCTAAAACCTGTCGTAAAGACTGCTTTTAGCGAATAGATTTAGAAAAAAAACTTGCAATTAGCAGTTTAATTGAACTTTTCTGCACAACAGAGTATGATAGCAAACTTCGATTTATAAGAAAAAGATTTGTAAAAAATCAGGTAAATTATCACGAATCAATATTATACATGCCTTTCCAAAAACTAACCTGACAAGTATGTGTCCAATAAGAGAGGCAGGCATGCCTTTCCAAAAACTAACCTGACAAGTATGTGTCCAATAAGAGAGTCATGCATACTCCTGCCATTTACCCGTGCCCCAGCCATTTAAACATTTGCCTCTCAATTACTTGGACTATCTGTCTTGGCTTTTCTCTGTCTACAATTACCCAGCGTCTTGATGCAACCTATGCAACCTATTGC
Organism: Artemia sp. Qi Xiang Cuo; assembly: GCF_049724085.1. Taxonomy (NCBI): domain Eukaryota; kingdom Metazoa; phylum Arthropoda; class Branchiopoda; order Anostraca; family Artemiidae; genus Artemia; species Artemia sp. Qi Xiang Cuo. Next base: position 73,826,671 of record NC_142805.1, on the reverse strand, counting down.
AAAATACTTGATAACTTCAATAACTTTTGAAGGCCCTTTACCATAGCTGCTCGGAAATCACATTTCATTGTCTGGGCTTTTCAGCTCCCTTGTTTAATTTACATTTTTGGGGTCGTCTTCTTGATGTTGTCTGATTTGATGTTTCAGTTGGTTCATTTTGAGCATTTGTTAATTTACGTTTTGTCTTTTAGGTAATATGAAACTGCTTAAAACGCATTCATTGTTCTTCATTTTTAGTTTTGATTTGTTCTTATCCTCGTCGCATGTCTTGTAACCACATATATCTCTGTTTTCACTTTCCTTTTTGACTCGCTGTAATTTTTGCTACCACTTATCTTTAATCTCATATTTCTTTGTTCTTAAGTTTTATTTTTGACTCGTTGTGATTGCTGTTTTTGCTACTATTGTTTATTTAATTCTCTGTCTTTTAGGTTTTTATGAAACTGACGAGACCATCTCTTGTAAATAGACTCATTACACTTGGTACATTATACTTAACTATGTTTCTTAATTTATTTTGTATGTGCCATAGATAGTAAAACGATACAGCCACTCCTGAGATGGAAGTGACGTATTGACTTATGCTCCTCAAATCTGTTCATAAATATGACGTCACTCAAATAATTGTTTGCGAAATAAAGCTCTTAAATGATTCTATCGAACTCGGGACCTATTTAAATCGTTCTTTTAGGCCAGAAAATGTCTAGACGCCGATTTTCACCCAAAAATATCGAGCGATTGTCGAAAAAAAATTGTTCATAAATACACAATTATTGGGAAGGAAGTAAGAAATAGTTACAAGTTTTTTATTACATTGTTTTTACTTTTTACTTTTGTTTTAACAAGTAAGCTGGCTGGCAGAAATGGCTGAGTTTGTCCTATCAATAAAGCTAGGTTATCATTACACAGTAGAAAGTGCCAATAGGAAAAATTTACCATTTTAGCCCGAAAGCCATTTCACACCATATGATTGTTGTTTTGTTGTACACATTTTATATCACCATTTTTCATCAGTTTCACACAAAGATTAAAAAATCTTATAAAGATAATATGGGTTCTATTTTTTCATGTAGTATAATTTGTATTGTATGTCCTGTTCTTGTCTCCGTACATTTTTGTCTTGTACCTTTTATTTTCTATTTTCTTGCCCGGATTGTTGCTTTTATTTGTTCATCGTTTAAATTGGGTATCGTGAATGATAAACGATTGCCGTGAAAATTGAGTACTTTTCAGCCGGTTATATTGATACTTGTCGTTATTAATGATGCTTAAACTTTCGTTTCTGTTGTTACGAGCCGAAATGTTCTTTTATAGTTATTGTTCATGTAACGTTACTCTGTTACATCTTGTAACGTTAGCTCTGTTTCTTAGATTTGATTCATTTTTGTGTGTATGATTTTAAAAGCATATTGTTCATATTCATGTCGTAGGTACGAAGAATAACTATATATCATTTGTGACATGAATAATTTCTTCCTAATGAAATTCTTTTAAAAAAAATAAGCAACATACGTGAACCCGTTTTGATGTTTTATGGTAAGATTCAATCGATACACAAGATTTCTAAATGAGATGCATTTTTTAAAATCTTGTAGGTACATTAGCTAATGAGTATTTTCGCTTTGTTGATCAATTAGCTGATATTTAGCTTTTGGTACAATATTTATTAACGAGCTGGTCTTTTGTAAATTAACTGGAAAAGTGTTGATGTAATTTGGGTCATATACTGACTGTTTGTCTATTAATGTTATCGTTATGATGACACATAATAATAACATACATAACGATAAAAATGCATATTACATGGCAGTAACAATTAAATAACATAATAATTACTAAAACAAAAACAAAACAAACATAATAGTACACATAATATATATTAGATATTTTAGTTATTTAATGCTCTAAAGCCACAAGAACTATTATTATTTAAGATTCTGACATCTAATATAGCATTTAAGCTTGATGAAACGACTAAGTTATAAGGTAATCTACTTTCTGTCAATGCAAATAGTGCAATATTAGAAAACATAGGTCGAAGGAAAATATTAATTGAATCCGCTGAAATTAGGTAATTAAGTAAACTTGTTTTTTTTAATATTGAATGATTCAATCGGTGCCCCTGGCTGAATAATGCATCATTCAATTAATAAGCATTATATCTAATAGATTTTGAACAGGATTGTCTACTGAGTTGTTTTAAGTAATTAAATTTGAAATGCTAAATCGAATGCTTCCTTTCCAAAATTGAATGCTTCGTAATGGACTCCTTCACAGTGTAACAAATCTTTGAATTTTTTAGCTGCTTGTGAGGCTGTTGATACTTCCAGGCTGACAACGCTCTATGTAGCGTTGCATATCCCCTTTCGGTCAGAAGTTCTTTTGACATTTGTTGCAGGCAAATGGCTTCTCCTCTGAGTGCGCTCTAACATGTAATGAAATGGCTTGTTTTGTTGAAAAACGTTCCATCCTCGGTGCACTGACTGCAGATCAGGGCCTCAGTTATTTTAACTGCTTGAGTCCAGAATTTTCATGCTGACTGCCACACTAAACATGGACCTCTTGTGTGTCATATACGATGGATAGCCATTACCTCACTGAGTTTAGTAATACAAGTTGCAAAATATGGGCCAAAGGAAAATATTAATTGAATCCGATGAAACTATGTAATCTGGTAAAGTCTTTTTTGCCTGTTATTTCAAGCAAATTGATGGTCCTATGTCAATTCTAAATTCCTGGTCAACCTCCTTAAGACTATAGGCGGTCGTGCCTTGTTTTGCCTCTCATTAGAGGCAATCTAACGGTCTTGTGTCAATTTTTTAATTCTTGATCAGCATGCCTAAGACTCTAGGCAGGCATGCCTTTCCAAAGACTAACCTGACAAGTATGTGTCCAATAAGAGAGTCATGCATACTCCTGCCATTTACCCGTGCCCCAGCCATTTAAACATTTGCCTCTCAATTACTTGGACTATCTGTCTTGGCTTTTCTCTGTCTACAATTTCTCTGTCTTCAATTCTTTATATATAAAGAATAATCTAATTGGTTCCGCTGTCTCAATAATGACTCAATCAAATGTATTATTTTTAGCTGATACAAAAAGCTGATACAAAAGATTTTTTGAAATGTATTATGTTGTCTTTTGTAGTAACAAACACAAATTAATAGCAGAAGAACAATTATTTTACTTACATTAACAAGTGCACAGTATGTGACATTAAAAAACAGACTTACCTACTTTCTCTTCACTAGCCAGAATATAACATTGTGACAAGAATTAGAAGGTTGTTTTGACCTCTGACTATGATTACGTGATCTCAGCGTTTCATCCCATACGCTAAAAGTATTGAATCTTTATCATTACATTTAAAGTTGAATAGTCATTAATACTTCTGATTGGCTTGTTTGATTTAAGGTTGCAATTATTATGGGGGTAGGGGATAGTAGAAGAGATTACGGTTGCGTGGTAAGTTGTAGTAAAATCAGGACTATGATGCTCTCATCTATCATATTTGAGATAAGTTGATTCTGTTATGTTACCTTTATCTTAACATGGTAACCTTAAATCAAGGGACTAGAATTCGATATGACCTTTTCTTTTATGATATGGATTCCCTTTAGAGAGCTCTTAGAGGTTACGAGAATTACACCTGGGATTGGGTGATATAAACAAAGACAATATAATCTGATAGACAAAAGCACTTCAACAAGCAATGTGGGAAAAATGGCATAAGTTCGTTTGAATGCTAACTCTGTATTGTTCCTAAACCCTTCTGTATCCAGTATATATTGTGTACGAACTGAACATTATGAGTCGTTTGACCTCCCTCTAAATGAGGATTGAGGATTTAAATTTTGTTGACTAGATTGACGCCAAGAAAAGCAATTATATACATTTTTTGAGTATCATTAATATTACAAAAGTTATTTTTTCCCACAATTCGTTTATTGTTTATTAACGTTATATGCTATAATTTCAAATATTTTTTTTTCATTTTCATTCACCACGAAATGGTTATTGATCCACTTCTAGAGTACGATATTATTTTGCATAATATTTTTGTGTGTGTTCCTCCACCCAGAATTAAGGTAACTGAGATAATATTCAACGGGCATGTTAACGATACAGTTTAAAGTTTCAATGTTTATATCTTTACACCTAAGATTAAGATAATGCACTTGTACATAATAACAGATATATGCTGTGAATACCAAGTTTCAATTGTTTTTATATTAAGTTGTACTTTTTTTTCTTTTTTATCAAAAACGACTAATTAAATTATCTTTCCATTTGATCCAAGGTATTAAAAAGTAATAAGATAAGATAAAATTTATTCTTCATTAAATACACGTACAATGATACATATTTTTATTCCCCCAAAGGTTCATTGGCCTGTAAAGAAGGGGAAGACAAATGAGTTACTTACTCAGAGATGAAAAACAAAAGAAAATTTAAAATGATCTCTTACTCAAAGACAGAAGAGCAAAAGGAGAAGAAAAAAAAACATAGATAAAATAAAACTATATGAAAAAATAGAATAAATAAACTAAATTAATTAAGTAGATTACATAGACTCAATGAAAAATAATAATCAAAAAAATAATTATAATAATAAAAAAAAACAGATAAAAATAACTTCTACGAAGCCAAAGAATTTTTAACAATTTTTTTAAACGAACCGAATGAGTGGCACCTTCGAGCCGATTCAGGCAACTTATTTCAAACAATATGACACGCCATTAAAGGATTAAAATCTGACCTTATGCAAGGAGTAAATGGAACTTGAACTTGATTTGTCATATTGTGAAGATTATAATTATTATGATCAGAGGTAAAAGATAGCGGAACATTTAGGGGCCGGGGGAGGTCACCATGAAGCTGAGAAGAAGTAAAGCATGCACATGAAAGAATGTATAGTGACTCAAGATCATGCAATGGGATAACTAATGAACGATTAGTTTCCTGAATGAGCTGTCTAGCTTTATTGTAAACCTTATAAAGAGGTTTTAACAGTGAAGGAAAGGTTGACATCCACACTATTGGACGGTAAGAAACGTAAGATTGGACCAAGCAGTGAAAAAGGATTTTCAAAATTGATCCAGGAAAAGTATGTCTAAGTTTCCTCAAAATACCGAGACTCCTGCATATCTTTATTTTAATACAATCAATGTGACGTTTGAAAGATAGGTTTTCATCAACAAGAATGCCCAAAAAACGAACATATCAATCTTTAGATCTACGAATTATCCCATTTGGCTGGTGAATTTCTGATAACTGGGGATAAACCTGAGAAACACATAAAAAAATAAAAAAAACTGGACTTGGAAAAATTTAGGGTAAGATAATTAGCATCAAGCCACATAATTACCCTCCCAAACAAAATTTCCAAATTTAATCGAAGCTCTGATCCGCAGTTTCCTGAAGTGCCAAGTGTGCTGTCATCAGCAAAACAAACAAGGACATCAGAAGAGGGCGAACTATAGTTGCAACTATGTGCAAGGGAAGGCTTAGGATGACAAAGTCTACAGCAATTAATAAGTTTCTGCTTTTTTACAACATAATAAAGATCATTTACATAAATCAAAAATACCATGGGCCCTAAAACTGATCCCTGGGGGACGTCAAAATTCACTTGTGATGGTGACCGGAAAAGTGGATCAACAGAAATTAACCTATCCTTCATATAAGACTGAAACCAAGAAAATACATTTCCTCTTATGCCAAAATGAGACATCTTTGATAGAAGAATTTCATGGGTCAAGGAATCGAAAGCCTCACTAATATCCAGGAATATAGCAGCCGGAATCAATCCCAAATCTGACGCAAAATGAATAAAATTCGAAACGGTCCCACAGGCATGTTAATTAGAGTTCTTCATTCGGAAAACAAATTGAAAATCATGAAAATTTTTAGATTTTCGGAAAGTAAGGAGACGAAAAAGCATAGCCTTTTCAAATATTTTATTGGATACTAATAAAATTGAAATTGGTCGATAATTTGCTGAATCATTTCTTGGACCCCTCCCTATACAAAACAATAATCCGAGCACGCTTGAGAGCATCCGGAAAAACTCCACATTCAAATGAAAGATTAACAAGTTTTGTGAGAGGCAAAACTATTGAAGGAAGAATAGATTTAACTACCTTAGTAGGGATAGAGTCTGGTCCAGATGAGGACGAGTCTTTCGAGCCATCAACAATTTTATTAATTTCACTTACTGTTACTGGCTCTATAAATACAGCCTTAGCACAAGAGACAATAAGGCCCGAGGTATGATCTAAAGTCAGGCTTAGGCCGAGACAAAGTAACTGTAGAAGTAATATTCTTACCAATATTAGCGAAGGATGAAGTGAATGCCTCTTGGACATTAAGCTCACCCTCCACAGCTTTATCACCAATGACAAGACTCATAGGTAAAGAGCTAGATTGAGAACCGGGCTTAAGTACAGAATAGATTACCTTCCAAGTTTTACGAATATCATTGCCACACGCAGCAAAATTATTTAGATAATAGAGAGATTTGGCTGTCCTACACAATGAATTATATATATTCCGATAGATCTTTAATTGACAAAGACGAATAGCACTTGCTGAAAGTGTAGCGCATTAATAAGCTCTTCAGAGATTATTTTTCCTTCTCCTGCTTCTGAGAAGTCCGGATGTCATCCATGGGTTTAGAGGGACAATTCTTTTAGACCTATTATTAGAAGGTGATACGTTACAAATAATAAGAATAGCCTCTTTTATGGTTCCATAAAAGGACTCGAATAAACAAGAAAAATCCTTATCATTATCAAGCAAGCTCCACGAATTGTCCGCTAATTTAGACCTAAGAAGAGATAACTCTTTCTCGCCAAACCTAATAGTATAGGAATCAAATTCCTGAGCCCGGTTACTCTTCCCCTGTTTAAGGCTGAATCCAGAATATATTGGAAAATGATCGGAGATATCATTACTGAAATTGAGTTTTCCTTAAAACTAAGCGTAGAGAAGATATTGTCAATCAAAGAACGTGTAACTTTAGTTACTCGCGTGGGGATGGATGTAGATGGTAGAGTTCCTGCGGCAAGCATGGTTGAAAGAAAATCAACTGAAGCTAAAGACTTTGAATCCATCAAATTTATATTAAAATCATCCATTATGATTAACTGACACGGACGTTTGAGTATTATGTAAAGTATTTACTCAAGATTCCGAAGAAACAACGGAACAGCACCACTAGGAGAACGATACATATTGGCTATGATTATATCAATACAATTAGATCTAATATCTATAAATTGTGACTCGAAAATACCTTCAAAATTCCTTGATAAGTCATCACGCAATCAATAATGCAAATTGTAAGATATATACATGGCAAGACCTCCTTTAGCCATCTTGCAGCGGTTTATACGTTCCATTTTGTAACCATGGATATTCAATAGCATTTTATTGGCAGAATCCAAAAACGTCTCACATAAACCCACAATATCAGGCTGTCCATCCGAAACAATTTGTCTTAAATTATCTATTGACGAGGAGAAACCCTGAATGTTAAGCTGAAGTGTTGTCAGAGAATAATTTCCTTTGGTAACCTCTTCTCCCCGCAAATCCGAAACATATTTACTATTACAAATAGAGTTTATATTAATCGGACTTTGATTAATCTGACCCACATAATTATTTATGATACTAATTACATCGAAAGGATTATTTTCAAGCTCGCAAAGGTGACTCTCATTGCTAAAAATATTCACAAAAGCAGGTTTTACTTGGAGTCCATTTAAGTCACCAGATGAACCAAAAAGAAATCTTTACTTAAATCAATTGCAAAAGAAAAACCTGTCAAAGGATAACAAACACACAAATAACTAATTGCGCAGGAGGTATTATTGGAATGAACATTAGCACGGAAAGAGAAACAAAAATTAAAAAATCAATAAATAAGAATAAAGTAAAAAAAAATGAAAAATAATGACCTGTGGAAGGCATTTACAAATTAAGAAAAATACTAACAAGTCACATACTAATGCTTTCAAACAAATAGTTTATTTTACGTATACGAGTTTCACCCGGAACTTTGGCTAGAACTTGTCCATGATCAGCCGAAACACTCCCTGGGCCAAAGGTGCTACGAGCCTCATTTAATCGTGACGCTTTTTAGTTAGGTTTTCAGACACAAATGCACCTGACTTAACCAACTTACTTTTTGCGTCAAACACTTTTCGAGCAAGATTGAAGTTTGGAAAATTTTACCAGGAAAGGGGCAATTTTCACATTCTCAGTTTTAGTAGCAGGCATACGGAATCGATTAGCCTTTAAGAGGTCCATTTTTTTAAATCTTGAAAGCCCATTATTTGTGTTATCACTTCATTAAGATTATCCATCAATTCCACATTGGGGTTTGGTGTCACACCGTAGAGAATTATGGTGTCAAGTAAGGTATCCTGCTCAAGTTGGTCAACCCTGTCCTCTATTTTAGAAATTTTATTTTCAAGCAATTTCACTGCATTATAAAGTCTTTGAAGAGTTGTTTCAATTATTTCAAATGTAACATTATATTCAAGGGAAATAGAATTATAAACTTCGTTCACAATATCTTCACTGATAATTTCAGAAGCTCGGCGATCTTTCGTTGTGTCTGATACGACACGAGAAATGTCACTCATTAGGTTGGACTTAGTGTTTATTAGTTCCTCTTGAGTTTCATTTATTATTTCCTTTAAAGTTGATGCTGCTGCAGAAGTCGGAGTTGACGGTGCTAGGCTGGATTTTACTCTAGTTTTAGTGGATAGAGACAAGTAGGTCTTACTCTTAGTCTTGAAATTATCAGGAAATAGGCGCTGCTCTTCAAAAGCCTTATTTACCTCTTTATCTGCCCTTGTACAAGCTTCTTTAAAGTGCTCATTCCAGTTGCGGATATGAGCTTCAGCTATATTATGCTCAGAGTGGGTACCGTAGCAAAAGACTAGATATCTAGCTTGATTTTTCTGGTCTTTGGTGGTTATAATAACTACTGATGGCCATAATCGGTATCCCTGAAATGAAGCTAGGACAAGATCGAACTGTTTGTATTTTGCCATTTTACAATCTGCAGTCACGAGGGGGGGGGGACACTTCAGGTAACAAACTTCAATAACTAAATTTTCCAATCTTCCACCCATAGTACTCCCGTTTGTAATATGTGCTTGGTTCCTTACACAAGTTCAACAAATTTCAGCAAGGACTATATGCGATTCAATTAAAAACTTGTTTAGCTCTTCACTCTGACAGTGAACTTTCCCGTCCGATAAATTTTAAATATATTTTTTGATGTCCTTAGTAATTCCTTTCTGTAGCCTGACAGACTGTGTCTGTAAAAGTAGAACTGTAGCCCGAGGCGAAAGTTCTGTCAAATGCTAAGTGACTTTCGGAGGAGAAACCGTACCTTTCCCGTCTTATAAATTTCTAATATATTTCTTGATGTCCTTAGTATTTTGTTACTGTAGTCTGACAGACTGTGTCTGTAGAAGTAGAACTGTAGCCCGAGGCGAAAGTTTTGTCAAATGTTTAGTGACTTTTGGAGGAGAAACTCACCGTACCTTTCCCGTCTGATAAAGTTCTAATATATTTCTTGATGTCCTTAGTACTTCCTTCCTGTAGTCTGACAGACTATGTCTGTAGAAGTAGAACTGAACATTAGAACGTTAGTTAGAACATAACGGTTAGATTAAATTTATATCAACACTGGTAAAACAGTTGTCAGTTTCATAGTATTCTGCAATTTACTACTGGCATATTTTAGTAATAATTTTTAACTATGTTTGTCCTGTTCTTTATTTCACATCTATGTCACAATGTTTCGTGTCTCTAATTTACCCATATACTTTGTTGATTTGATCAAATACTGTTTTTCATTATAAATATAAGTTTTTAGTTCCTTATTTTCCCACTTTCACCTCATTAATCTTAATGTTTATGTTTGTAATTCGTTAATGTGTTTAATATTCATAAAATTTAATATGATTGGCCAAATAGTCTCTTCCAATTCTTATCTTTGAAAAAATTTCTGATTCCGAAAGTTATTTACACCTTACATGGATGTGGTGTTTCATAAGTTACAATATTGAGGTTTTTGTTGAGCACTTCTTACCTTCTTGTTTGTTGATGATGTCGTTATTGATGGTCTTTCGTCTTTATACAGTTGGAGTTGCAGATGATCTGCAGATTTGGTCTTGGCTTTGGTTGGTGTGAAACGGGGATATATTTAATTTATAAGTTTACTTTTTCTTAAGGGGGTTTTTACATCTTAAGGTTGTTTCTTACTTTTCATTTAGAGGTAGCAGAACAAAGGGTTTGAATCCCTCCTCCTGTGAATTGAATGAAATGGGATCTGATTGAGTTTTGTTATTTCTATCTTGAAACTAAGGATTACGGTTTCAGAAATGCTTGCTATTCTATGATTCTGATTCCCAATGAGAGCGTTGCCTAGAGTACGTGAGAGGCTTGTCTGACATCTGACAAAACAAACAAGAAAATCATAATAAACAATGTATTTATTAGTACTCACTTAAAATGAACAATTGACAAAGTTCAAAATGACAACTGGACAAATATACATATGAGTCGTCTCTGGATGCTTTCCTAAGACTGACTTTATTCACAAAATTTTCAGTATATATCTACTGTAAAACATCTGGTTTGCTGACCTCTCCCATGTGTGGGAAGATACAAAAATAGGCTAACACGTTTGAATGCTGTTTAGATGCAAATCTGAATGCGCAAAAAGATAGATTTTAATAAGAATGGGCAAAAAACTACAATTTCTATGACCACTCCAAAAACTTTAATTTATTCTTCAACTTAATAAGGATGATGGCAACAAACTTTGGATTTCTATTTGGGAAATTCAAGTTAGGCAATGCCCAACAAGTATCCTATACTTTGCACGTAAGCCATTACCTATAGCTATTACCAAATTGTAGGGTGATGTAATATGATACTTTTTCAAAAGATGCAATTTTTTATGCAAAGGAAACGCTTTTCTTAGCTATGCAATACGTCGCATGTCTCCCTTCCCCCAGTTGATGATGCCCACATCATATAATTAAAACATTTTATGTTTCTAGGATTGTATAGGTATTGCTTGTAATATTTTATCTCTTGAAGTGGGTCATGTCGACCTTGATATCTTATACAATGTTGGTTTCCCTCAATCTTAAAACATATTTTTTGTTTTCTACATTTGTCTAGTAGGGCCGAATCGGTCTGACAAGGACCTTTATCAAACCAGTACCGGATTTTATATTGTTTTTGTAATTTTCTTATCTCATGCTGAATGTATTGAAGGTACTTGCCCTTTCTCCCGTTGTATTTTATTCCCAATTTTCCTCTTGCGGGACGATAAGTGGGTTTATTTGCCAATCGCAGTACAAAACGATACGATTCCTCGCTATACTTTCTGAAGTCATATTTTACATCCCACTTTTTTTCAAAAACTTCTTCTCCTGATTTGTTCACTATCAGGATTGCTGCTGATTATATCATATTTTCTATGGCAAATCTGATACTTATAAATTCCGTATTAATAATTGCCTTGGTCATTTTTCCGAAATGAAAGGTAGTTTCTATTGGATATTGTCTTGTTATTTTACTTCAAAATTATTTACATATATGGTGACCCTAGGTCGAGATCAAACTACTTGTTCGCCAGTACTTCCTCGTACTAGAGTACCTATTCGCTCGACATAATTCGATACTCTAAAGCTCCATATTAACTAGGATTGAATATTTATTTTTGAATGGAAAGTAAGGCAACGTCAGGTCGAGGTTGAACTACTTGTTCACCAGTGCCACCTTGCACTTGGTTATTTTTCACTCGAACATAATTCGATTCTTCAAAGTTCCATACTGGTTTAAAATTATTTAGTTTTTCATGAAACTACCTTTTCATTCTTCCTTAGTTGTGATCTCTTCTTGAGTTGACTCAACAGTCCATGCATGGCAAGGGGTGTGTCATTGCCCAACTCTCAAGTTATATAGGGTTGTTCAGTTTATAGGGAGTGATACAAAGTAAAAAGAAATTAACAAAATGACAGAGTTTTCCTACGCTGTTGGTAAGGATATAAATACATATTTCCATTAAATATGTCTTGAGGTTGTTTATCATTGTAGAGTTGTCTTTGGAACTTTTAGTTATCACCAAGTATTGTGAACACAGAGGTTGACCAATATTGGAATGTACGGCTGATTTCTTTATTATTTTGATTGGTCCAAAGTTTGTAACTAGTCCAATTATGATGACCCTGTTATTACGTCTGATTAACTAATCTTTTTTGGGAGTTTACTACTGTACTTGGGAACTTCATAGTTATATTTTACCTTGACTTTACTGGTTATTGGAGAAATATGCGCCACGAATGGAGATTATTTTAATCCTTCATGTGTATTTATGGTTACCCTTTGTGCACGTGGTTGCATACGTAAGTGTGTATTTTTACCAATTATCTAGAATTGGACTAAGATTTTCTTTTAAATGTTCGAATTCTTTGATTTTTCGGATCTCCCCTTTAACCTTGCCTATTATGTAGTCATTATCTTTGATATCTGCCTCAAAAGTTATTTTGGTTCCTTCTTCTGGATAATTTTGATAGTACATTAGATATTTTAACAAGTTTCTTTTGAAGGAGAAATTTCCTTATTTGTGTTACGTCTGATATACTTTTGTTGCATCGGATCATGTGTGTACGTATTCTTTTCCGACATAGACCCAATAAGGTAGTTCCTTCATCTCCGTTTGAGAGGGGTCTAAATATTAACTCGAGGGTTATCACATCTTTTTCTTTGGTTGGATTTGGGTCCCTCTTTTCCTCAAATGTTAATGCGTGGTTATTTTTTATTTTGAAAGGGAAGTTACTTCTTGATTGAAACAGGTTGTAGGTCATGAACTTTAGTATATTATAATCCAGAAAACTGTGGAGGCATTGAAATTTGATTCTCATTATTTTACAAATGAAGTAATAACAAGATATTAAATTAGCTTCATTTCTTCCTAGATTGAAACTTTTATTCTAATGACGATAAGCTCGAAGTCTCTATGACTAGGCTAAGAACGAATTAATTTCTTCTTAAGGTTCATTTTTTATTTGGTTTTTAGGTGTAAACTTAAACCTTTTCCCGCAACATTTTTTAGGTCTTGCCGGGATGCCACGCCGCTATGCAGATTAATGACATTTGCTATGCATTTGTGATATTTGAACCCTTTGCATTGTCTTTAGGCGGGGGGGGGGGGGAATGCTTGCTAAAAAAACATAGTAGATTTAATTAAGGTTATATAATGAACTTAAAATGATATTGTTGTGTTCTTTACCAGTGGGTTCTATATTTATTATTTCGTTCCATAGTTTGGTAATTTCCTGAATTTATTTTTCTCTATTTTCCTTCATATTGCCTATATTTCCCTGGTATTGAGTTATTTTGTATACTATTCATGCTTGTTCTTTTTTCTGATGGGTAGATGAATTTCGTATTGGATACATCCAATAATATTTTATTTGTCTTTAATAAGTTACAACCTATTATTGCCTCTTTGAAATTTCTATTATATTTGCGTAGTGTTAGATGCATGGACCCTTTAAGGTCTAAACTATATCCCGTTACACTTGATAAGCTTAGCATCAGTGTGGGGCGATCTGTTTCGCAAAAGGCATCAGGTAGGCGTAGGGGACTGAGTAGCTAAGACTAGTAATGGCTATTCCCATCACCAAAAACGTGTATTAGGTGTTTTGCCAAAGTTCTTTGTTGATGTTTGGTTTCGATTCTTCAAACGTTGGTATATCATGAATTATTGCGCCCCAATAAATAATGAACAGTATTCCGGAAATTGATATTACCTGAAGGGATAGTGGAAGTCCAAAAGATCTGAACAATGGCTCTACGATGAATGAAAGAACCACAGTGGCCATTGGGGTACCACCTGATAAGATCTCACTGATCAATCCATGGTAGCGGTGAAAATTGTATGGCAGCAAAACCATAGTTGGGTAATACAGAAGGGTAAGACCTCCAAAAATTAAGGATAGTATAGTAAATAAGGAGGTGCATTCTGTAGTAGAAAATGCATCTTTATATACATTTCCCTCGGCTATTTTACTTGATGGTATACTTTTTTTAAATCTAGGGAACTAAATACCTTGTTTTTATTTGAGATGGAATCTAGGATTTCATCTTTTCCAGATATGGGAAATTTGTCACCAACCACTTGTCTGTTAAAGGCTCTATAATTTACAACCAATCTAAGGTTGTTATTTTTCTTTGGTACTAGAATTACGGGTGCGTAATAGGGACTTATGCTGGGTCTAATTATTCAGGTTAGTGTAAGGAATCTTGAGCTTATCTTGATCAAGTAATTTTTTGTGGGTTTCCTCGTGTGAGGTCACTGGGCATAGTTTCGTATGAATTTACGGAAATAGCCCATCAGTCCGAAAATTCCTCTTAATTGTTTAATGGTTTGAGGGGGTTTCATAATCTCGCAAAATTTCTAATATATCGTTGGAAATAACTTAACAAACTACACACTTATTTGCAGCTTTTTTGATCTTTTAGTGGTGGTGATTATTCTATGACCGTAAATTTTTCCCGATTTGGCGAAATATTACCTTGGTTTATCAGATGTCCAAGAAAAACTAGTTTTGGTACTACTATGTTAACTTTTTTGGTTTTAATTTTAAGCCTGCTTTTTCAAATTTTCCCAGCATTCTTCTAAGTCCTATTAAATGATCTTCCAGGTTTTCAGTAAACAAAATTACATCATTTAATCGGGCCTAGCTATCTTTTCCTTTCTGACTTTTTATCTTTTAACGCCTGATTTAATATTTTACTAAAATATCTCATACTGAAGGGAAAGCAGAAAGATATACGTTCGCATGTAGATTTCCTTCCATATTTTAAGATTACTATTGCCTACGGTTCTGTATCTGGGTGTAAAGCTATATGCCAATATCCCGCTATCAGGTCCAAACTAGCGTAGCATTTTGAACCTCCCAGAGAATATAATATTGTATTAATTTGTGGTTAATTTCATAACATCCTTTACTGTGACTGCATTTAGTGCTCTAAAATCTATGCATAATCTCCAGGTATTGTCTTTTTCTGACTAATATTAGTGGAAAACACCACTCGCTAACACTCTTTAATTGTACCCTGTTCTTCCATTTCCTTTATTTGGTCGTCTAACCTTTGTCTTAAATGATAAGGTGTTTTATACGGTGATTTTTTAATTGGAGGGCCCTGTGATTGTGTTTTGTGCGTGATTAAATGTGTTAATCTGTAACCCATTTTTTGTCTTGCTAATGTCCATCTAAAGTATCAAAGAATGTCTCCCACTTGGGTTTTTATTTTTTCCGGTAAATTTACTAAATCCAACTGTTGCAAAAAGTCATTTATGGTCATTCTGTAGTTTTCTTCTGGTTGCACTTTCGACGACATTTGCTCGTGGCTAGTAACATTTACGCTTAATTCCAAGCTGCCTAGTAATTTTATTTCTGTATTTGAAATCTTTTCTGTCGATCCTATTGCTACTTGGTTTAGCTTTACTTTATCATTGCTTAGATTTGATAATTTTAAATATGTGATACCATTCTCAATTTTAATAATTTGGTTTTCCACGAAAATTGTGGGATATTCTTCGAGGGTTTACCTCTCTATCATGGCATCTTTGTTTTATTCTTCCCTTCATTTGTATTTAATGTTGCTAGCACTTGAGCTGATGTTCCCTCTTCTATTGTGATTTTCCCGTTTATTTTTAAGTTATAATCCGAATCGTCACTCTCTTTATCAGTTGTTATGCAAACTTGCCTGTTAGTTTCGTTAGGCTGGCTTATGTTTTTTTTATCACGTAGGGGTTCCCATACGATCCCATATTTTCTTATAGCATCTTCACGTAGAATACAAGGAAATGGTAGTTGCTTACATATTATCATCGTTACTGCTAATTCTTTATCCCCTGTGCTAAATTTTAATGGACATCCCCCAAAATTGTCAGCTTGTGACCTGTTACTGATGTCAGGGTATTCTGGAATCTTCGTACGCGGTTTTTTACACTAGGGGGAAACCTCTTAAAAACTTCCTCTCGAATTAATGATTTAGACGCACCCTTATCAAGTAAACACGGTAAATTTTGGAAACACTCATTTTCAAAACAACGCAAACTCGGTAGATTATTATTATTATTCGCATCTGTATGACACAACTCTAAACTATAAAGGAGTCTTTGTAATGATTCAGCTCTGTCGACCCTTACAGGCTGGTTTCTCTGTTTAAATATGCACTGTTTGACCAAAAGTTTTTAGGGTTATCAGCGTTTTCTTCAGCGTTGCTATTTTTACCCTGGGTGTTATTTAGACCCTGTGTGTTATTTACCGTTTGATTTCTAGGCCTAAATTCAAGAATATTATTCGGTGTTTGCCAAGTATTATTTGTTCCCTGACTTCCTAAATTTCTGCCCCCCTGCGTTCTGAACTGGAGTCTTGTATGCCTGGCCTTCTATATGTATTCTATGCCAGCAATCTGCCGCATAGTGATTTAGTTATCCACAATAATAGCAATAAAACCTCTAAAATCTACCATTGGTGCTTCTCCAACTATCTGTCTTTGGTGGGGGTGGGTGCCCATATTTTCTGTAGTTGCTAGCCACTAACGACTTAAGGTCGTGGAATGTGTCGGCTACTTCCTTAGACGGCGACCCTCGTCCTCCGTCGCACCACGATTTGGCTCCTCAAAGTTCACCCACTTTTGTCCCCTTTCATATTGTACACTTTTTTGGGTTCCTGTGTTATTTATTGACATCTGATTAAACTTTTTCATGGCATCGTCAACTTTTACCTCTATTTCTACTGGAATTACAGCCTGCTCTAGATTTTCTGGTTTTTGTGATATTAGTCTTAATAGCTTTTTTGGTAACCCTTGCGTAAAAGTATGTAATTATACTTTCTGTACCGTTTGGTCATTTTCGCCTTTCTCTAACTGTGCATACAGACCGACAAGTTTTGTTTGCATATTCCCTGATACTAGTTGAGGTATGGAATGTCACTACCTCTGTTCTTAGCCTCTCGGAAACACTCGTTTGTATGAACCTTGTTTAAAATATTTGATTAAAATTTTAATGTCTTTGGGCTCTGTTTTTTTAATTGTCTCAAAGTTTTTAAGGGCGCTTCCCCTTAATCAAGCAGCAACGCATTGCTCTTTGGCCTTATTGTCAAATGACTCAGTTAATTCGTCGAAAATTTTTTATTTTTCGATAAATTCACCGATATCTGAAATTCCCGCGTATTATGGTATAATTTTGGTCATTTCAAGCACCGTTGATAGGGCAGCCATATTTTGTTCTTGTACAGCCATTTTGTTTCAATCTACAATTTTTATCTAGCCCTCTCGACCCAGTTTTTGGAACCGCCGCCAGTTGTGGTAAAGTGGTTTTACGGTATTAGGGGGATGTTGTGGTTGTTGCCTTTATTTCTTCCTCTATAGGGGAGATAAACTATGTCCGTAAGGTAATTAAACTTTGGTAGCGTGCCTTAGGCTATGACTTGCCTAATGAGGCGTACCAGCTGGGAATATTCGAGGGACTAAATTTAGATTGTAGATAGGTTGGCTATAACCCAATACTTTTATTCAGCTAACATACACTAGCACAGTGTTTGATAATATATATATATTCTGCGGGGACTGGTGGTCCCAGGGAGACGACAAGTATAAAAAATCTACAATAAGATATAATACAATAAGATACTTAGACACTTACAATAATCCGACAATATTCCAAGGTATTTCTAAATCAACGGATCAGAGGTCAGTCCTTCACAAAGTTAGTATATCACACGCCGTTCCCATAAAATGTATCTGTTATACACTTCATCAACCACATTTTATCGGGGACCACTGACGCACATAGCTAGGAAGTGGTGATTTCTCAATTTCCTATTAAAATGTATCTTTTATACACTTCATCAACCACATTTTATCGGGGACCACTGACGCACATAGCTAGGAAGTGGTGATTTCTCAATTTCCTATTCAACATACACATACCAGGATGTTTTCCTTATCTTAATAAAAAGTGTTATTTTAAAACATTGTTTTGCGTCTTAATGTTTTTATTAAAATCCCAAATTTGACTTAATTAAAAAGCGTCACCACAATACTTCCTATTTTGAGAAGAGTTAACCCCAACTCTCAGTATTTTACTTTTAAAGCAACTTAATTTTTTTACAATGTTTACTGCCATTTTTGGGTAATTCTGTGCATATACCCTCAACGGGTTTCTTTAGGGTCATGTTTAAGGCAAATTTATGCCAGGCCCTTTTTTTCAAGGATATCAGTTTTTGAATGTATCTTTGTTATTCTCTTTTTTCTCTTTTTCTTTTTGTCTGGAGGACCTTAAATTCTCTTTTCACTCTAAGTCTTATATGTATCTTCTCGCTTCAACGCAAAGGAAACGCCTTTCTTAGCTATGCAATACGTTGCATATCTCCCTTCCCCTAGTTGATGATGCCCTCATCATATAATTAAATTATATTATGTTATGCATTTATTTTTACAATCCTAACATTGTTCATTGATTTCATATAAAAGGATTATGTTTCATTCACCAGGGGGATTAATAATATTATATATATTTTTTCCTTTTACTAAAAGTTATGATAATGTTTATTACATTATATTCCTACACCTTAGATCAAAATAATTTCACTTACATATTGGATAATATCTTAAATATACTGACAATAATTAGTTTCTTTTTTTTTAAATACCAAGCTTCAATTGTTTTTCTTACGTTTTATTTTATTTAGGGTTAAGTATTTTTTTTGTTTTTCATTAGAATTACAAAAATTAAGTATAGTTTTGTCCAATTGATGCTGGGTATTTCAAATTATAAACATATATAATTACGAAATTGGAACAACATAGTACAATAAGAATCACAATATTTCACCGATTTTCTGGCATATTATTTTTGATCACGTAATTTGTCACTTAATGTTTATCACTCCTCTTTTTTAATCTGTTCTGTTTCACATCTCGCCATAATTCTACATGTTCCTTGTCTAACCTTTCCACTTGTTGATTTTGATTAATTATTGTTCTTATTGCAAAAGCGAACCTTAATCTTTTTTTCCCATTACCGTACCACTGCAATTAAACTTAAAATTTATAATAGTCTATAAATTTTAGAGTACGTGTCAAAAGTTTTCTTTAGTTCCCCATTTTTGAACGTTCATATATCCAGGTATCTATCAAGACCATACTTGGATGGAAAGTTCATTTTTTAAGGTCGAAGCTTATATTAATCATATCTTATCTGTGTTCTTGATGAAATTGTCCTTATATAGTTAAGAAACCTGTATGGTAGGCTTCTAATCTGATCGTTTTGCGGGGTTATGTCTTGAGTTGTTGATCCTGGATACATCGATTTGGTCTGCATACATGCGACTTCTTTAATCTGGTATACGCCTCTTTTGATTTGAGGAATATGGTGAGTTAGTAATCTTTGCTGAGAAGGATATACCTCTTTATTGAATTATTATTTGTCTTCTAAGTTCTTTATAAGATGGGGAACAACATGATTTAAATGGATTAACTTCTGTGTTTCTTCAAGTTGTCTTCAAATTTGTCTCTAAAACACATGGCGAGACTTTTTATCCTTCAAACCAGGAAAATCTGACCAGCCTCTCTTTCGGGTATTCAGCTTTATTTTTTCCGAAGGAACTGCAACGGATGCAGCCGTTTTCATACTATGCACCAATTCAAGCAAATAACAATTCAAATCGAGAAGCCAGTCAGATTTTACCCGCGAGAGCAAATGAAACGGAACCCTTATCTTATCTAAATACGAATCAAGTAGCATCTGGTAAGTAAATATATCAATACGACTCCAGTTCTGTTAGTGAACCACTTGGGTCTAAAGGGAGCATATGTCTCAAAAGAAATGAGTTGTAAATGTAACTCAAGATGCGAATGGTCACTTAAAAGAAAGTCGTCAGAAACATTAACTATCTGCTGCCGGAGATCCCCCATATCAGTAAACACGAAATCGAGATCAGAAGTGCTACCACTATTATGTAAATAGGTAAACAATCTATTTTTCTGTAGACAATAGAAATTTTGCGGCAATGTAGCATTTAACATTTGTGAGCGACCAATGGTATTATCATTAATGTCCGTATTAAAATCACCCATAATGACACAAGATTTACGGGTAAGAGCTATTCTTTCAAGTATTTTCGACAATGACGCAAACTTCTGACTCGATCGCTCATTTCTATAATTTGTAGGTATATAAACACAAACAGCAATAAAACTATTAAATTCTACCGCAAGACATTCATCATTAGACTCAAACAGATTACAATTATACTAATATAGGCAGAAAATAAAGGCATAATAAAGGCAGAAGCCGGGTGAGAGCCCCTATGACTCTGATTAATGTCTTTGTCGAGCACTGTTTTACATATATCAATAGCATCTTTCAGAGATTCCTTTGAGAAAAACTTTGACTGCCTGATAAAAATATCTTTATTCGTTTTCTTTTCCACATACCTCTGTATAAAGTTCAACACCGAACTTAAAACCACGGTATTTTCCGTCATTATTGATTCATCTATCACCCCAAAAGATAAGGAAAGTGTCAGCCCCCGTAACCTGATCCCTGCAGCTTAAGGGAGACTCCCGGCAGGTACAACGGCACTTGCCACGGGTTTACTGCCCCTCTTCTGCTTGTCAATTATGGTTACTCAAAATTGAAATCAGCACAAATCTATTTTTGTAAAGTGTATATAAATGTCCATAAACTAGGTCAGTATATTACAACATTTTTAATCCGTATACAAATGTTATGAAAGAATGGTCACACAATTAACTCCGGTCACTGAATTAATTTAGGATCCTACCGAGTTTCAAGTTGATAAAATCCAAAAAAGGTGTTATCACATTTAAGGCTAATTGAATACTTTTTTTTTTAATATGCTAAAAAAAATTCCAAAATACAAAAAGAATAAAATAAATAATAAAAAAAAATAGATAAATAATTAGTAGAGTGCGAAAGACACTTGTGCGTAACGAGGAAACATTACTGGATTAACCTCAAATTTCGTCATCTTTTACTTCGACGTATCATCTCGTAGACTGGAGAAGCAACAACAATGTTGATGAGACTTCCAAGGATCAACAACATAGTATGTTGCTGATTGAAATAATAAACACCCCATATGTAGGACGTCAACTGCAGCCAGCAAGCGGTACCATAAATACAGGTTGCCATAAATGTACAAAACGCTTTTCCAAAAAATGATACGGATTTTAAAAACTTCAAAAATCCCATAGCAACCTTGATGCCCTTATAATACTTGACATTATAAGATTGAACGTCCTATGTGTTATAACGCACAGGATCGCAGGTGTGACGAGCAGAATTAAAACCAACCCCCTAAGAAACTGCATAATATATTCCAAAGCATTCTTTTGAAACTCAATAGCTTCTTCAGCAGTCAAATTCATAATTTCCTCTTTGGTTAGTACTGCCATTATAATCAATTATTCTTCCTCTGAATAATCTTTTATGTTATCTAATTTCGTCCAGATAGAGTTTGTATTTCCTCATCACTTATATTTAGGATTGTGAATGACAGATTTATTCCCTGAGAATTTAGTATTTTTGGGCTTATCAAGTTCGTGCTTGTTGTAATTAATGATGTCTGCACAGTTGTTTCTTCAGTCACCAGACGGCAACCTTGATTGATTGTTATGGTTCCCATATCCTGTAATAATAGTTCAGTTTGATAGCTTGGGTCAATTTTCTCGGTATTATTGGAGCAAGAAATGGTTCCAACTGTCATTTTAGGTACAATAAATAACCATAGATCATTCCTGAGATTGATATATATTTCTCGTTTTTTGCTCCCATTTAGGGCTTCACATGAACTTGGGATGTCCTCCTGTTGGGATTCTTTCAGAAAAATATCCAACATACATGATCCCATTTTTACATTGTAGATAGGTACCGTTAGTTGGCAGGCCATGTTTTTGAACGAGACACATTCTTTTAATTCTTGTGCATTTGCTAATGCATATTTCCTTCTGTCCTGGTCAATTAGTAAATATTTCGCTTTCGGCACAATGCTTACAAAGGAATTGGTTTCTTTGATATTGACAGGAAAGGTGGAAATTTTATATGGATCATATATCGATATTTAATTGATTAGGGGTATTGTTACTACTGCAAAAAGTTGTTCGTTTATTTCTGTTATATGTACCTTTAGTTTGGTATAATAAAGGAATAGGTTAGCAAACTCCGGCTCTGCTGGTAAATGGAGAATAAACGTTAGGTGGGTTCAATCTCATCCAAGATGTTTTTTAAGCTAGTTGGGTCAACTAAATCGTGCGATAATGTTCCACCTGTTAACGCAAATAGGGCAAATTCAGATTTACTTACATCTGTAGCTAAATTTACTGACGACATTGTTATAATAGTAGTAACCCCATAAAAGGGTCTGCAACAGCCCACCCTCGCTTTCCGCAACAGCCTTATCCCTTTTCCATTGAGTTTCAATGGCAGCCCTCTGACGGCACTGCATCCCCGTTTCTAGCGGAATAGCTGGCAAAATTCCAAGCACATGCCCTCCCCGGTTTCAAGCGCATGCCCTCTCCGATTTCTAGCACATGCCCTTCCCGGTTTCAAGCACATGCCCTCCCTTTCCCCATAGAGTTCAAGCACATGCCCTCTGACGTCACGGCATCCCTGTTTCTAGGCAATATTGCCGCCCTTGGCAAGATTTGGCACGACCAGGTCTCGCAATTTTAGACGAAATTTCCGTCCAGAAGAGATTTGGCACGACCAGGTGTAACAATTTTAGGTAAAACTCCCTGATATATTTACTTGGAGTGTGGTCCGTATAATACACAAGTTCTTATATGCTTGACGCAACTTGCGTAACCCTAAGGAACCCATGGGGGAATCCCTGCTTGTAACTCACACCTTATGTAATGATTGTGCAACAGTGTCACGTAATATTTTTTTTTAATTAACTTAATTACGGTACACAGTTGACGTAATGATTGCACATCCCTCATTGCCAGATAATACCATTTTGACATTTTTCGTCTAAAAGCCTTTCTTTTTCAGCGTTTCTTTTTTTTCGCCCAAAACCTCCAAAGCTTTTTTCCCCCAACTTAATGGTGGTACACACAGATTGTACATCCATCACTAGCAGATAATACCATTTCATGTTTCAGCTCATTTGTTTTAAATTCAGAAAAACAAACTAAGGTTTATGTTCCCTCAGAAATTTCTAATTTTGCAACAAGTCAAAAGCAGCATCCATAAGGGAAATGAAAAAATACTTACCACTGCATTCCCTAGCTTTGTATCTGTCCATTCACCAAGACAGAATTGTGACATTACAACTAATTAGTTTTAAACTTGAAAAAAAAATATTGTAAAGAGAGAGGGCTTGAGGAGGAGGCAACCCCTTTCATATACACAATAATTTCTTTTTGTTTTAAGTTTTGATGTCGTTCTTTAGTTTCAGTTGAAATTTTTTTTAATTTAATTTCTGATTATTTTTAAATAATACCGGGAAATCCAGTCTCTCTCCATGAAAAATTCCGGTACGTGTGTATTATGTGTTTTCTGCCTTCAAACTGTCCAAATACTTCACCCCACCTCTCCTATGTACAAATATATAGCCCCTTATGTGCAAATATATAGCCTAAATTATATATTACCCATCTATTCTGTCACTTATCTTATTTCACCCTAAGCTAAAAGAAACTAACAAAGAAACTGTAAACTTGAGTGAGTGGCTTATAATACATAAGTACCGAATTTCCTTCCCCCTACAGAAAAAAACTAAAAAATTTTCAAATTTGGAAAGCCTTATTTTACGCGGGAGGGGGGGTTAACGCCGGCCACCGCTTTTTTTTAACATGGTATCAAACAGTTTATTGTGACAAACTGTAATGAAGGTACAGCTTGGCCTAATAGTAACCAAAACTAGACCTTTTAACTACATTTAACAAAATGGCTGTCTCACAATGTTGACTTTATATATTTGGAGAAATTATTGGCGTGGGGGAGGGGAGAGGCTGGTTGCTCTCTAATAACTTTTGACTATTAAAACGGGCACTCGAACTTGCAATTTTCAATCAAATGAGACCCTTTTGAAATTGTAACAACTACTTCTATACAAAGTGCCCTGGTCTAAAAAATATAGCACATTGTGCCCACATTACTCGTTACTTAGGCTGTGCCATTGTACGGCCTATGATTCCAATTAAATAAGGTTCATTAAGTTTAATGCTACCCATCAAAAGCTACAAGATTTAGAAGATTATTATTTTTGAAAGTGAGGGAACACACACAAAAAGTCAAGAAATCTTAATGAAAATTACACCATCTGATTCAGCATATCAGAGAGAGTAGCAATGCTACTTGGCAGTTTTCAAATTCGTTACTGGATTTTGTCTGAAAATACCATTTTACATTTAAAAATACATTTAAAAAAAATAGCTTTTGGAATTCTGCTACTGGCAGCTTTGGAACTTGGTCCGTACCCGAATAATTCAGTTCATGTCTAGAAGAAAAAAATTTACCTGCAAGAGGAACTTGAATATTGTAATATATATTGAATATCCGCACGAGAGTCATGAAAAGCCCCCTCTGTGTTCGTAATAATTTCACTATAAGGAATTTTCGAAGGGGTTATCGAAAAAACCTGATTTTGCTCTGTTCTAAGGTTTTTTTTATAATGAATTTACTGCCCAGCTCTTTAATTTCTTAGCTTAAAATGTTGATATATATATATTCATGAGGCTATTGTACCAGTGACTCCTGCCACCATACCACTTATGACTCGTGGTAATTTAAACATCATTTCCATCTTTTTTTCCTTCTTCCTTTTCATAACCCTTCTCTGTCATAATTTCTTCGAGATTTTCCTTGGTTGGAAAAGCCTTTGATTTTTTCAGAGGTGATGACTCTACATCTTCTTTGGTTTTCAGACAGGAAATATTCATGGCCCTGTTGAGGGACCTGAAAAAATCTTTCACTATCTCCTTAACACTGGACTACTCAAAAACTGTTTTTTTTAAATTAATTTACTGCCCAGCTATTTAATTTCTTAGCTTAAAATGTTGATATATATATATATATATATATATATATATATATATATATATATTCCCGAGGCTACTGTGCCAGTGACTCCTGCAACCATACCAATTATCACTCGTGGTAATCTAAACATCATTTCCATCTTTTTTTCCTTCTTCCTTTTCATAACCCTTCTCTGTCATAATTTCTTCGAGATCGTCCTTGCTTGGGAAAGCCTTTGATTTTTTCAGAGGGGGCGACTCTACATCTTCTTTGGTTTTCAGACAGGAAATTTTCAGGTCCCTGTTGAGGGACCTGAAAATACCTTTCACTAACTCCTTAACACTAGGCTACTCAAAAACTTGGCACCGTGATTGCGTGATTTTTGGGGATTTGGGGGACCAAGTTTTTTTCGGGGTGACGCATAGATTTTCGGAGTTGCGCATAGATTTTTTGATAAAGACTCGGGAATCTAGGGTTAGTGCAAGCCCTGTTTGATTGCTAATTAGGAAATCGATATACATAACGACGCGAGACGTACTAGCTCCAACTTAGCGGTCGATGAACCAGAAAAGTGCTAAACAATTGACTAGAAATCGACCGAACGCCGCCGTCTCTCTTGGCGGGGGCGTGCCTGCGGCGTGCCGGCGGCGTTACGACACTTCGGTGGCACCAGGCCTGTCGTCGGTGGCGTTTGGTCGATCCGCCGGCGCGGCGTCGGGTCTAGCTGGAACAAGTATCCTGAAATGGTATCTTGCATACCATCTAGCGCTTGATCATCATCAAAATATTTTCTGACACATCAGAATAGTCACTCTCTGAACTTGAGGTCATATTTTTTCACAAAATGTAGTTTCACTAATATATATATAGCAATCAACAGATTTTGTAAATTTGAATTTTCACAAATGAAAAACAGTTTCGGATCCGTAGGAAATAGTTTTCGCTAATATTATTCATCTCCGAAGTTTATCGTTGTTTTATATTGACAACACTGTTTTGCGAATTTATTCAAACTAAAAATGCTAATATCAGCTAAACAAAAACTCGTAGGAAACCCGGATTTTCAGGTATGAATAGACCTAAAATAGATTAAGAAGGCTAAATATGTTTTCATTTTGGTGTCCTTGGTACTTTAATAATTTCCATGTTGTTAGCATCAAAAGCAGCAGGCAGATGACTAGAGGCAAGTTTTTTAACAGAGGCCTCAACTAAAGAACCAACCTCATTAGACAGTGCCTCACTGACAACTTCTGCCATAGTAGATTTAAGGTTTTGGTCATTAAGTGAATCTGCAATTAGCTTTTGCTTGTTATTAAGGGTGTTAATGTGTGAGGTGAGCATTGTAATCTGCTCATTAATAGATTCAGCTCCACTGTACTGGATGGAGCAGTCTGATCTCATCTCTCTATGACTAGGTGGTCTATAGCTCTTTTTTGAGTTGTCACCCATTATGTAGGCTAAAGGGAAATCCAAGCTAGGCTAATCAAGCTACGAGCCAACAGCAAAAGGCAAGGGATCTTCCGGCTGGCCCAAGGAATTATAAATTATAAAAGGTTCTAATAACAGCGAAGCAGAGGTGTAGGCACCAGGCAGAAAAATAAAAAGACTGTACCTGGGGGGTCCCCAATTGCACCCCTGGGGTTGGGGCTGCTAGGGTTGCCTGCCTTTTCTACTAGACTGATAGGTAGACTAAACCAGTTCTTCAGAAAAATTCAATTGGTTTTTTATTGGTTTTCTAGTTTTAACTTGTTTTTTTATCTTGTTCTTCTTCAATCGCGAACTATTGAGGAAAATGACGAAATTTATGGAATAGGAAATTTGAGCTCATAAGCGAGATTAAGCTCCTTGCATTAAGTTTTTTTTATGTCGCTCTTTACTTTCATTAAAAGAAAAATCTGTTAGCAAAGTGCGCGGAAAAAGACGAAAAGAACCCCGTGTTTAATGATGTCAATTTTAATTAACCACCCAAACCCCATCAAGCGAACCAAGAAAATTAGAATTGTTGAGATCAAAACACCACAACCAGTATGCCATTTATTCGATGGAGGTGAAATTCAGTCACCTGGCTATGTAAATACTAGTGTTATAAGTGATATCATCAGTGTGATTGAAACTATCCCCAATCCATATGACTATAATGGGCTTATCCAAACATTTCAGAATGAGTCTGAGGATATATTTAATACGTTTGATTTAGACATGATATGTTTTAATCACTCACGTATTAATGCATCGTTATCATCATCTATTAACACAAATGATACTATTGACATATTTCAGAATGGTTCGAATAATTTATTTGAGGAATTTTATTTGGATGTATTTTGTGATAATCATAGCTTGTTGAATAAAAGGAACCATAATAGTGATGGTGGACAACGCTTAAGAGAACATAAAAAAAGTACATAAAGAAAATAATCCATTGATTATTAAGTCCGACTCAAGCGCAGCAAGAAATCACGTAAGGGGGCTTATAAAAATAAACGAAATAAATATGCATGGTCGATTATTTAGGCGGTTTGCATTGATAAATTTAGCAAGGAATTATTAAGTTAGATCTTCATAAATATTAATAAGAAATGTTTATATATTTTTAATTCTATAGTTCTTAGGGTTTTACAGATATGATTTTTTTAACAGAAAGAAATACTGTGTTACTCTGGAAGCTGTTTTAAAACATTCAATGATAATTACTTAAGCTAGCCAATTTTTTAATAAGAAATTGTTTAGTAAAGTTGAAGCATTACTGTTTTCTGCTGGGTATTTCTAAAGAAGCTTGGTTGATCAAGTTTGTTGGGGGTAAGGTCTTCAGGTTTTGCTCTAGGAAGCTTCTAAGTAAACTCCAGTAATCCTTGGACAGTTTTTATTCAAAGACAGTTGTAAATTGTTTTGTTAAGATGTGCTAGCCTAGAGTGAATAATAGGTCTAATTGTCAAGAAAAAAAAATAAGTAGTTCAAAGACAGCTATTTAGTGTTAGTTTGGTGATCCCACTTAACAGAAAAAAACACTGTGTTTACTTTGGAAGCTGTTTTAAAACATTCAATGATAATTACTTAACCTAGCTGTGGCTAGATTGAATCCTATAATTTCTTGTGGGGCTTGAATAAGCTTTCCAGTCTATTGGTAGCCTATAAAAACTTTATAATATAAATTTTTAGATAAATTTGAGCCAGCCTAGCCAAGTGGTTAGTAGCCTACTCCAGGCTTGAGAGCCTGAGGTTAGGAGCTTAAGTTCTGGTGTTGCTTGCTATTTTGGTTGGGACAAGGGTCAATGGTGTGACTCTGTAAGCACAGCCAGAGTACACTTAGCTGTAATGGGTAGCCCACCTGGAGAAATTTAGAGGAAAAACCTAGGAAGTATCAGGTGATTTAGCCCCAGCCATATATTGCAATCTCAGTTGAAGGTACTGAATCACGAGATCACTTGCTGTGCAATGCTGATTATTAGTCACCATGTAAAAAAGTTTTTTAAGTTATTAAATGAAACAATTAAGTTCTAGTGGAGGAACTCCTTGCTATATTAGAAAGTAGGGTCAAAACGAGTATGCAATTGAGAAAAATTATGTAAAACTCAAACGCTCACATATTGCTACTAAATAGGAATTGAGAAGAATTGTATACATCAATGAATATAAAAAATATAAGTTATGCTTAAATATGGTTATTATTAAAATGATCTAAGATCAAATACTTGAAATTGTTAGTTTATTGACTTAACTAGAAGGACCTATTTTTGGAAATACCAATTGTCTGATTTTGATGAACATATCTTCAGTATTTTGGCTTTATTCACATATTAACCAAAAATTGTTTGTCTTCTGGTTCATAAATGTAACTTTCATTGTTTGATATTTATTCTATAAATCACATATATTAATTATTTTATTTTCTTTTCAATTGCTTGTCAAAACAGAAAACAACTTTTGAATTTATGATGACAAATTGTTGGTGAAAATTTCACCATGAAGGCAGGGATTTTATTACTGCACTCACATTCCATCATGCTGTAGTAAAATAGGGGCAGTCCAAAAAGAGGTCTTTTACCCTAGGCTAAATTAGAAAAGTAAATAGACTATATTAAAAAGTATAAACTTTTTGCTGTTGTGTTTCTGCCAAGCACAATATGCAATGCGCTCATACCTGATTTGGGGTCATAAATATATTTAAAAACTAGAGTAGCCTAGCGTTTTCTGATTAAAATCCCAAGCTCTGTATAATTGTGTTCTTATTGTTCTAAAGTCTACATAGCATTTATTTATTTATTGTTTTAATGTGATGGTGAAAATTAAATTTTTGGTTAAGTATGAGTCCGAGGTAAATCACATGATTTTGTCTGGGATTACATTGCAATTTAGTTTTAGTTTTGCATCAACTTCTTTATGTTTATATTGGAGTTGAATTATTGCAGACTTTGTTAGTGCAATGGATAAACCATATTTTATTGAAAATTTCTCAACCTGAAATACTGTAGTGAATTTTGCAATTTTGAATGTCCAATCTCAAAGGGGTTCCCATAACACTAGTTCATCAGCATATTATATATTATTGGGAATAATTCGAGACTTTTATGTTTACCCACTAGAATTGGGTGGCTCACAATATCATTTGCACCTTCAGACTCTGTTTTTATTCCTGAAAGTTACATTCCCCTTCCTCTGCTACTTTTTAATATGGAGAAAAGTCTTTTATTTAGAATATTACTGTAGGTTTTTTTTGCTATCTTGGAGAGTAGTTGAGTTAGGTGAATAAAAGTTTTAGGAGTAAATCCAGAGCCTGAAAAATTCAGCTGAATTTCTTGGGTTTTGATTATTTTCATTGAGTCTAGTTTCAGGAAATTATGATTCCAGAAGAAATAATTATATTGCACTGAAGTTGTCATTTTTCAGTTAACCATCCTTATTACCATCTCTAAAAATAGCCTGTAAATAAAATTTTTGCATGATAAATGAAAATCATAAATGTGAACTGTAGCAAACACAACACCTTATGGTATATTCTCAGAAAGTTTGTTCAACTACCTGCCTCTAACCTTTTTCTTCTGAAGACACTTGCCTTTCATGAACTTAAAATATACCATTCAAAATAATTCAGCAGTTCAGTTTTAGTATCTTTGTAATTTGGTACTTCATCTATTTTCTAAAATGCAAAGTTATAAGGTAGTATTTGAATCCTCATAAAGCCAACTAAATATATTTTTCTTTTGTTTTAACAGAGTTATTATTCATTTTAATCTAGACTGCATAAGTGAGAGTTCAATTTGAATATTGTCAAGCTATGTCAGTTCCTACTAATTCAATTACTTGAGTATCTTTCTGTATTATCAATATGTGTGTGTTGCTCACATTTTTCACTTTTTTTTAGATAGACTGGAACGCTGGAAGATGGAAAAATTGTTAGATTTAAATTATGACGTTCGGCTTCTTCCTTTGTCAAATGCATATAATACAGAATCTGAAGAACAGACTGGAGAACTCAATGCTGGTATGAAACCATCAACTAGCTCAGGTATTACACCAATCCTGGATCCTTTTTCAAGGCTTAGGAAATTACTAAACTGTTTCTAATAAAGCGCTGGAGATAACTAACAATCCATAAGGAAAAAGTTGACTTATGCAATAAATCTATCCTTAACCTGAGTAATTACTTTTATATTTCAAAAAGAAATTTTCTGCAATTAAAAAAAAAAAATGATTAACAGGCAAAATCAATAGAAGATGGTTCTATTATTTGTAAAAGGTTCATACACACACACACACACACATATATATATATATATATATATATATATATATATATATATATATATATATATATATATATATATATATATATATATATATGTATATATATAATATATATATATATATATATATATATATATATATATATATATATATATATATATATATATATATATATATGTATATATATACTACTACTAACAACTCACCGCAGCACCAAGCCACCTGAGGCCAACACAGCCAAGCACGCTTCTCCTCCACCCCAATCTATTCAAAGCCTCCCTTTTTACACCCGCCCACGAAGTTCCCATTTCTTTTAAATCTTTCTTTATGACGCCCTCCCACCCCAGACGGGGACGACCTGCTTTCCGTTTAGCCCTAGACGGTTGGCCGAAAAGAACAATCTTCGGCAATCTGTCATCCTTCGTCCGCACAACATGCCCTTACCACCTCAACCTTTCTTTCATTATAGACCTAGAAAGCGGTATTGAACCACATTTTTCGTATAGCCTATTGTTTGAAATACGGTCAGTCAGCCGGGTACCCAGAACACTCCTTAATCAATTTCTCTGTAAAATATCTAGCAAATCTTCATCCGCTTTTGGAGCGTCTATACTTCAAAGACATATTTGACCACTGTCATCACTGTAGCTTCTAAGATTCTAATTTTGGTTAGCAGACTTATCTTCCTATTCTTTCAAACTTTTTTTTAACCGTGAAAAAACATCCTGAGCCTTGACTATTCTACTTTTGAGACCTTCAAAACTCCCGACGTCTTTACTAATAATACTACCAAGGTAAGTGGAGCTACCATCTTGATCAATCTTTTCATTACTCAATGTCACTTTTTCATCCTCACTGATTCCTAGCCTTAGTGATTTAGTCTTCCTAACATTAATTTTCAAACCAATAATAGCACCCTGAACTCGCAAAATCTCTAAAAGTTCATTCATTTTGCTCACACTTTCATCTAGAATGCTTAAATCATCAGCATAATCTAAGTCCAGGAGACTTTTCTTCCCCGTTTGATTCCGTGGTCTTCCCGTGCCTTTTCTCTGCTTCTTAAGACAAAGTCTATCAAAATAATCTATATAAAGGGGGATAGAACAGAACACTGCTTAACCCCTAATGTGATACAAAACCAGCTGCTAACCTCATATCCTACTTTAACTGCAGTAATGCTATTCTCGTGCATAGGACCAATCACTTTAATGTATTTGTCTGGTGTACCATATAAGGATAAGACCTTTGCTAAAGCTCTTCTATCAACAGAATTGAACGCTTGCTCATAATCTATAAAACTGAGCACCAAAGGTGTTTGAAAACTTAGGCACTTGTCAATTATTAACCTAAGAGTAAAATGTGGTCGATATATCCTCTGTCTTTTCTAAAACTGCAGTGTTCTTCTCTCATAACTTTGTCTACGTCATATGTCAGTCTAAAAACGTATTATACGATGAAGTAATTTGCTACCTACAGAGATCTGACTAATGCCACAATAATCCCCACAGTCACTCATATCACCCTTTTTATAAAGTGGCTTAATTATGGTTTTCCTAAAATCGTTAGGTACTTCCCCTTTTTCAAAATAATATTCATAATCTTCAATAAATTATTTCTAACCTCAGAGCCACCATATTTAAGAAACTCATTTACCACCCTATCAGCACCTGGAGCCTTATTATTTTTTAATCCTTTTAGTAGTGTTGCTATTTCCTCATCACAAAAAAAATCTTCCTTCACATCCAAGGTATCACAAACTTTTTCATTTTCCTCTATATTTTTTCCTGTAACTATATCTCGGTTAAGCAAATTCTCAAAATGTTCAGCCCATCTCGCTTTAGCTTTTTCCTTATCGCTAATTGCCACCCCATTCCTATCTTTAACTAGGACAAGTCCGGATTGACTACTACCTTTCAATTTGTTGACGTGCCAGTACAATATTTTACTATTATGCCGTCTAGCTGCATCTTCTAAATCCTCGGCAATTTTATCCATGGCCTCCACTTCACACCTCCTTAGTTAATATTTCAATGCTTTCTCCACTTTCTTTACATTTCTTTTGTTTTCATGCGATCTTTCACTCAGATAATTCTTGTACAAGTCCTTTCTCCTTTCTATTAAACATAAAGCTTTTTCACTAATATTCTTAGCTGCAGTTCTGGCTTTCTTCCCTAATACACCTTCAGCAACTTCACAAATTATTTTTTTAAAATTATTCCAACCATCTTCTACATTATCAAATTTTAAACTCTTAAGTTTAGTATTCAACTGTTCCTGGAAAGTTTCTCTAAGATTTTCATCCTGGAGTTTACTAACATCATAACTTCCCGGGAGGTAATTATCCTTCCGATATTTCAGCTTTAAATTAACCCTTGACACTACTAGATGGTGATCTTTACTTTTAACATCAATAACAGCACTCCTATACACCCTAGTATCTTGTATTGATCCTGCCAGTCTTCGGTTTACTATAACATAATCAATAAGGTTTGCTGTCCTACCGTCACGTGAATACCATGTTAGCTTATGAGCCATTTTATGACCAAACACCGCATTGGTTATAACTAGATTGTTATACCTACAAAATTGCAAAAGTCTGTATCCATTACTGTTTTCTTTTCCTACACCAAATTTACCTAAGCTGGGATACCATCTATCCCTATTTCTACCAACCTGGGCGTTAAAATCTCCCAGCAATAACATCATATTTCTACCTGGGACCATGTCTATTTGCTCCTGTAACTGTAAGTAAAATTCATCTGAGTCACTAGTATCTACGTCAGTCGGTTCTACAGGGGCGTATACTACTATAACTGATACCCTGAACTTTCTAGTCATAAAAAAAGCAATTAGTATTCTATTATTAATACCTTCCCAACATAAACAGGACTTAGCAGCTACCTTATTCACCAGGAGCCTTACTTCCTGTTCATGTGCCCCATCCTTCCTGCCTGAGTAAACAAATTCTACATCACCTAATTTCATGCTTCCTACCCCTGGGATATGAGTTTCTGAAACTCCTAATAAATCCAGTTCGAATCGTCTGAATTCGTCAGTCAAAATGTCGATACAATAGTCATTTTTTCATTTATATATATATATATATATATATATATATATATATATATATATATATATATATATATATATATATATATATATATATATATATATATATATATATATATATATATATATATATATATATATATATATATGAAAATTACATAACTGGAATTGCCATTGTCAATAATGTTACACAGTAAAATTATTACTGGTAGCATGAAAAAATATATTCTTAACTGTTTGGTTTTCTTTAGGTAAAATTATGTTTCAAAAATTGGTGTTAATCTTTGGTAAATCTTCTGACTAGTTTTAAATCTTTGCACTTAAAGAACTACTGTTCAGTTATGTTTAAGCAAAATGGAAATGCATAAGTGTTATGTTTTCTCTCAAAACCAAAAACTTTGTCTTTCTGTTCAATTCTTAACAAGGTTAGCAATTTTTACTTCTAAATATCTGTTATAAGACCTGTCACTCCTTTCCAACCAACAGTCATAATATTTGATTTATTGGGTAATCTATCCCAATTCAGCAGTATATAAATGCTGCTTTGGTATATACAGACTGCTTCTGACTACCAATAATAAACTTGCTTTATGATTTATTTTTTTTTAGGGAAAGAGAATTTACCAACGTCCAAGACAAAACTCAGGAGGGACCATCACAGTACCATTACCCTGATAGGAATCTGTCAAGAAGGGGAGAAGGAGAAAATTACCAGTAATTTGAAGTTTTGACAAGGGGTGATGGGAATAATGCATGAAAATGGGCATCAATTCACACATTACAATGCAAGAACAAATATAAAAATCTTAAAAATCAAAACAAATTCAGAAAGATAAACCTGGGACAAATTGGTGAAGGGAATTGAAAATGGGAGTTCTACAAAATAATGCAGGACTTTGTTGGAGACCGACCAGAGATAGAGCCAGTTGCTGTTGTCGATGGGACAGGAAGAATTGTGTTAAAAGACAGTGCAATAAAATTTTCAGAAAATATTCCCTCACCTGTCCCTGCTGAAGCTGAAGTTTCAATTGAATCAGCTGTCCAACAGACAGATAGTCCATGCTCTTCTCAACAAGCATCCAGGCTCAATAAGAGGAAGAGAGGTAACAGTGAATCATCTCTACCCAAAAATAAAATTGCCTCAAACCCTACTGTGGCAGAGGCAATCTTGCAAATGAACGCAAATGCCAATAAGCGTCACGAGCAACGTATTCTGCGGCAGGACTTAGTATTGGAAAAAAACGCCGCACTTGAATTACTTCAAAAGCTAATTGATAAATTTTAATTAATCATTTTAGTTTTTTTTTAATTAATGTAAAAAATAAATGAACTTAAATAGAATAAACTTTTTAATATTATCTGAACAGGGAATAGTAAACAATCACAGCATAGGAATTTTATTTGAGTTTCATTTCATTTATTATGTACCCAGGACAGCAAAAACGAAATCTCACTGTTACTGTACTATTACTGAAATGTACTGTTACTATTAAAGTACCAAGGACAGCAAAAACCAAATCTTACTGTTACTGTTAATGTACTGTTACTTAAAGAAAGAAAAACCAGCAAAAATGGGGTTTTTATAGGCCAAATTAAAATACTGAAAAAACAAAGCGAATATTTCGAGAGGACAAACGCCTCTCTTCTTCAGCGCGAAACGAAACGATGTATCCAAGGAAAGTGCCGAAGAGAGAGAGAAAAAAAACAACAGAAAAAAAACAAACGCGGAAAGTCAATGTGAAAAGAACCAAAAAACCAAAGAAAAAACCAAAAACTTAAAAGATGAATAACTTAAAAGAGTGACTTAGAAGTGACAAAACTTAAAAGAGTGACAAAAACTTAAAAGAGTGAGTGGCGTATAATACATAAGTACCGAATTTCTTTCCCCCTACAGAAAAAAACTAAAAAAATTGTCAAATTTGGAAAGCCTTATTTTACGCAGGGGGGGGGAGGTTAACGCCGGTCACCGTTTTTTTTAACAAGGTATCAAACAGTTTATGGTGACAAACTATAATGAAGGTACAGCTTGGCCTAATAGTAACCAAAACTAGACCTTTTAACTACATTTAACAAAATGGCTGTCTCACAATGTTGACTTTATATATTTGGGGAAATTATTGGCGTGGGGGAGGGGAGGGGCTGGTTGCTCTCTAATAACTTTTGACTATTAAAACGGGCACTCGAACTTGCAATTTTCAGTCAAATGAGACCCTTTTGAAATTGTGACAACTACTTCTATACAAAGTGCCCTGGTCTAAAAAATATAGCACATTGTGCCCACATTACTCGTTACTTAGGCTGTGCCATTTTACGGCCTATGATTCCAATTAAATAAGGTTCATTAAGTTTAATGCTACCCATCAAAAGCTACAAGATTTAGAAGATTATTATTTTTGAAAGTGAGGGAACACCCACAAAAAGTCAAGAAATCTTAATGAAAATTACACCATCTGATTCAGCATATCAGAGAGAGTAGCAATGCTACTTGGCAGTTTTCAAATTCGTTACTGGATTTTGTCTGAAAATACCATTTTACATTTAAAAACACATTTAAAAAAAAATAGCTTTTGGAATTCTGCTACTGGCAGCTTTGGAACTTGGTCCATACCCGAATAATTCAGTTCATGTCTAGAAGAAAAAAATTTACCTGCAAGAGGAACTTGAATATTATAATATATATTGAATATCCGCACGAGAGTCATGAAAAGCCCCCTCTGTGTTCGTGATAATTTCACTATAAGGAATTTTCGAAGGGGTTATCGAAAATTTCAATCCTTTCGACAGAACCTGATTTTGCTCTGTTCTAAGTTTTTTTTTTAAATTAATTTACTGCCCAGCTCTTTAATTTCTGAGTTTAAAATGCTGATATATATATGTTCATGAGGCTATTGTAAGAATGATTCCTGCAACCATAACAATTATAACTCCTGGTAATCTAAACATCATTTTTATCTTTTTTTGTTCCTTTTCATAACCGTTCTATGTCATAATTTCTTCGAGATCATCCTAGTTTGGAACAGCCGTTGATTTTTTCAGAGGAGGCGACTCTGCATCTCCTTTGGTTTTCCGACAGGAAATTTTCAGGTCCCTGTTGAGGGACCTGAAAATACCTTTCACTAACTCCTTAACACTAGGCTACTCAAAAACCTTTTTTGTTTAATTAATTTACTGCCCAGCTCTTTAATTTCTTAGTTTAAACTGTTGATATATATATTCCTGAGGCTATTGTACGAGTGACTCCTGCCTCCATACCAATTATAACTCGTGGTAATTTAAACATCATTTCCATCTTTTTTTCTTCCTTTTTATAACCGTTCAATGTCATAATTTTGTCGAGATTGTCCTTGCTTCGAAAAGCCTTTGATTTTTTCAGAGGGGACGACTCTACATCTTCTTTGGTTTTTAGACAGGAAATATTCATGCTCCTGTTGAGGGACCTGAAAAAATCTCTCACTAACTCCTTAACACTGGGCTACTCAAAAACTTTTTTTTTAATTAATTTACTGCCCAGTTCTTTAATTTCTTAGCTTAAAATGTTGATATATATATGTTCCTGAGGCTATTGTACCAGTGACTCCTGCCACCATACCAATTATGACTCGTGGTAATTTAAACATCATTTCCATCTTTTTTCTTCCTTTTCATAACCCTCCTCTGTCATAATTTTTTCGAGATCGTCCTTGCTTGGGAAAGCCTTTGATTTTTCAGAGGGGGCGACTCTACATCTTCTTTGGTTTTTAGACAGGAAATTTTCAGGTCCCTGTTGAGGGTCCTGAAAATACCTTTCACTAACTCCTTAAAACTGGGCAACTAAAAAAACTACTCAAAAAACTGGGCTTAACACTGGGCTTCTGTTAATAATCGAAATTTAAAAAAATTTAGTAAAAATGAACACTTGGTCTTACACACACTACATAAAGATCATTCCAGGATTATTACAAAAGCCAATAAAGGCAATACTGTTGTTGTATTAGATTCAGATGATTACGACAAAAATGTCAGAGAAATTTTAAATGATTCTAACACATATGAACAATTAGCTACCGATCCCACAGTAAAATACGTACAGGATGTCCGAAAAAAGCTTTCTTATCTAAAAAAAAAAGGTGAAATTACAGATCAGCTGTTCAAAAGGTTTTACCCATGCGGATGCACGTCCCCTCGCTTTTATGGACTTTCTAATGTTCATAAGCTGTGTAATCCACTTCGACCCATTGTTTCTTGTTTTAATTCTCCTACAGCAAAAACAGGGTAATTTTTATCAGTTATATTTCGCCCACTAATTCAGGCTCAAAAATCCTATATTAAAAATTCCGCTGAATTTGTTTCCAAGGTAAAGCAAGTTTCGGTTAAACCAAATACAAGAATTGGCAGTTTTGATGCAGATTCAATGTATACCAATTGTGATCCTCAAGAAGCCGGACTTGGTTTTGGAGCAAAAACTTAATTATAACCCATCTATATCAGAAAAATCTACTCTTTCGAATCAGAAACTTCTGTCACTTACAGCCCTTTGTAACAGAACTTCTTCTTACTTCCATTATAGAGGCATTTTTTATAGACAGAAATATGGGATCTCCATGGGTGCCCCCTTTCTCCAATACAGGCTGATATCTTCATGGAAGACCTTGAAGAAAGGGCTATTTTGCAAAGTTCTTGTAAACCTGAATTTTGGGTTTGTTTTAAAGATGACGTTTGTTATTTATGGGAGCATGGTGACGAGTCTCTGGGTTCTTTTTTTCACTGGCTCAACTCCTTGGATCCAAAACTAAAATTTACTCAGGAATCAGAGACAGAGAGACGTCTTCCTTTCTTAGATGTTCTGATGCAGCGAAATGATTCAGGCTTCAAGTTTAGTGTCTATAGAAAACC
The DNA here is from genome assembly GCF_049724085.1 of Artemia sp. Qi Xiang Cuo. Lineage (NCBI taxonomy): Eukaryota > Metazoa > Arthropoda > Branchiopoda > Anostraca > Artemiidae > Artemia > Artemia sp. Qi Xiang Cuo. The sequence goes on along the minus strand of NC_142805.1, from coordinate 73,787,877 downwards.
CACACATAATGACCGTTACTCAAGTTATTCCTTTAATCATTTTCCTGTTGTGAAAAGAGCAGTTGTCACTTCTCTAGTTGATAGAACATTGAAAGTTTGTTCAACTCGTTTCTTGGATTTAGAGCTCAACCACCTTAGAGATATTTTATTTGGGAATGGTTATACAATTAGTTTAATAAATTCTGTAATTGCAAAACGCATTACAAGATTATCAGATAGTTCCACAGAAAACACAAATCAAGGGGAAAATTCAGTTTATCTTGGTCTCCCATACGTTAAAGGGGTTTCAGACCACATTTAAAAAAATCTCAGGAAAAATAACATTTACACTTATTATAGACCCAGAAAAACTATCAGGTCCCAAATTTATGAAGGTAAAGACCCTATCCCGATAGGTGAAAACTCCGGTGTCTACAGAATTCCTTGTTCGTGCGGTCTTTGGTATATCGGAAGTACTGATCAGTGACTAACGGATAGATTAAATCAGCACTCTAGTTCAATTAATAATACACTTAAAAAGCAGAAAAAAAACAGAAAATTTTGACTCTGCCCTTGCAGAGCACATTTTTGAAAAACCAGACAATACTATTTTGTTTAATCAAGCTGGTCTTATTTTACATGACAAAGGTATTGTCCAGCACTACAGAGAAGCTGTTGAAATTTATAAATACCAACATTTAGTTCTAGCTTTAAACAGAGATTGCCGGTGATTTAAGAATTAATGAGTCATATTTCGGTTTTCTCAACAGAGAAGCCGATACTTTAGTAATCCCTGAAATAAACCTTGAACCAATTTCCCTGTCATCCAATCAAACACTTGAACAACCCCTTAGGTCTCAAAGGGTGTCTGCAAGAAATGCATTAATTAAAATCCCAAATCAAATGACTGAGCTCTCCAACTTAATTAGTGGCTGGTTTGTTTTGTTGTTTGAGTGAATGAATTGTTTCCTTTACTTGTCAGTTGTTCGCCAGTATCCGTTAATGGCAGTTTCATATTTTTTGGATTTTGTGCAAATCGCAGATATTGGCGAATAACTCACTTTTACGGTTGCTAGGTATTTGGTATTAATTCTTCTAATTTTTTGCTTTTATTGAATTTTATTCATCTTTTAAGTTTTTTCTTTGGTTTTTTGGTTCTTCTCACATGGACTTTCCATGTTTGTTTTTTGTTGTTGTTTTTTTTTCTCTTCGGTATTTTCCTTAGACACATCGTTTCGTTTCGCACTGAAAAAGAGAGGCGCCTTTCCTATCGAAATATTAGCTTTGTTTTCCAAGTATTTTAATTCTGCCTATAAAAAGCCTATTTCTGCTCGTTTTTCTTTCTTTATGTGATGTCAGGCCATTGTGGTTTAAGAAATTATCTTCGTCGTACTGTTACTGTTAAAGTAACAAGGACAGCGAAAACCAAATCTTACTGTTAGTGTACTGTTGCTGTTAAAGTAACAAGGACAGTGAGAACGAAATCTCACTGTTATTGTACTATTACTGAAATGTACTGTTACCATTAAAGTACCAAGGACAGCAAAATCGAAATTTTACTGTTAGTGTACTGTTACAGCAACAAGGACAGTGAGAACGAAATCTCACTGTTACTGTACTATTACTAAAATGTACAGTCACTATTAAAGTACCAAGGGACAGCGAAAACGAAATCAAAGTAACAAGGACAGTAAGAACCAAATCTCACTGTTACTGAAATATCCTGTTACTATCAAAGTACTAAGGACAGCGAAAACAAACCTAGGTACCTTTTATTCCCCCTAAACCCCAAAAAACTAAAGTTTAAATATAGTTCACAGACTGCTGTTTAATTTGAATTTATGTGACTGTTAGAAATGGTAAACATTTTAAATTGCTACATTGTTTTAACAGCTGTATAAATATTTTAAACAATTTAATATAACAAATATACAGTATAATATTTAATATATGTATACAGAAATATATAGATGAAAGCCTGAGATTGGCAGCAATTTCGTCGCGTTTACTTTTTCCATCTCTTTGTTGCCCTAATATACTGACATCCAAGTCACTATTAGTCAGACTTGGATCCCTGTAATTTTCCGCATCAACAGGAATCAAATCAATGTTATCCACACAAATATTGTGTAATACACAACATGAAATCACAGATTTGCATATAAACGCAATATCTGGGGAAGGGAAAAACTGTGAGCGACGGAAACGACCTTTCAGATGGCCAAATGCCCGCTCAATTGTCATTCTTGTAGATGAGTGTTTGTTGTTGTAGTTCTTCTGGTAACAAGTTAAATTTCCAGTTTCTCGATAGGGAGTTAAAAGAAGTGAGCTCAGTGGATAAGCACTGTCTCCTATAATCTGACAGTATGGTGGAAAATTTATTAAATTATTTTTCATATCTTGCCCCAGGTATGAAAGTCTATATACACGAGCATCGTGCACTGAGCCAACTTGACCAACATAGCAATTTGTAAATTTTAAATTATGTTGGCAAACTGCTTGCATTTGCAGTGAATGGTACCCTTTTCTATTAATATAAGACTCACTGTCCTCAGTAGGAGCTAGTATTGGAATATGTGTTCCATCAATACTACCAATAACCCCTGGAAACTCTGACATCTTCCGAAAATGTTCTCTTACATTCTGGGCATACTGTCCTTCTGGCCATTTTATTATGGTAGATGCCATTCCAACAAGGACATCTGCCATTCTTCTTAGGGTTCTAGCTACAGAAGATTTGGAAATATTGAACCTCTGAGAAACTGATCTATAACTATCAGGGGTTGCCCATACCCATAAAGCAATTAGAAGTTGCTTACTTGAGCATATTTCTGGCTCACTATTGACCCCTGTTTTTGCCAGTTTCAAGCTAATATTTTGTAGCAGGGCATCTGCTGTTCCTCTCTCTAACCGGAAGTGACTTTTAAATTTTTTGTCACTCATGGCAGGGGTTGTTTCTTCGTAATACCCTTTTATTTTTGAAAAATGTATATTTTCTTTCGCTTCTCCAGCAATAGCACATGCCTAGAAAAAAAAATCATGGGCAAGCTCAGCAAAATATTATTTGAAGAGAACTGTTAGTGGTTAATAATTGAGAGAAAAAATTAATGACCCTGATTCATTTTCCAACAATGGCAAGTCACACACAATTTTCATGAAATCAAAGATTCACATTATCAGCAAAACCCTAATTTTCAAAATATGTGAAAGACTAAATTCTAAAGAGCTTAGTTTTATTTATTCTTGCAAATGTTATCAATCATATTACAGAAAGACATCAATCTATAATATATAAGTACTTTTTGGACAAATTTTGATCACATCCAATAATCTATTTCGAAAAGTTGCTGTAGCTACCAGCACCTGATAAATCTTGGAAACATGTCCCTTAGATGCCAGGCATAATAAAACTAAAGATTTTTATTAACTTTGATATTGTAAGTTACTTAGATTTATAAAGGTCACTCATCAAATTAAGTGTTCATGTTTCAGCTCATTTGTTTTAAATTCAGAAAAACAAACTAAGGTTTATGTTCCCTCAGAAATTTCTAATTTTGCAACAAGTCAAAAGCAGCATCCATAAGGGAAATGAAAAAATAATTACCAATGCATTCACTAGCTTTGTATCTGTCCATTCACCAAGACAGAATTGTGACATTACCACTAATTAGTTTTAAACTTGAAAAAAAAATAATTGTAAAGAGAGAGGGCTTGAGGAGGAGGCAACCCCTTTCATATACACAATAATTTCTGTTTGTTTTAAGTTTTGATGTCGTTCCTTAGTTTCAGTTAAAATTTTTTTTTAATTTAATTTCTGATTGTTTTTAAATAATACCGGGAAATCCAGCTCTCTCTCCATGAAAAATTCTTGTACGTGTGCATCATGTATTTTCTGCCTTCAAACTGTCCAAATACTTCACCCTTCCTCTCCTATATACAAATATATAGCCCCTTATGTGCAAATATATAGCCTAAATTATATATTACCCATCTATTCTGTCACTTATCTTATTTCACCCTAAGCTAAAAGAAACTAACAAAGAAACTGTAAACTTGAGTGAGTGGCGTATAATACATAAGTACCGAATTTCCTTCCCCCTACAGAAAAAAAAACTAAAAAAATTTTCAAATTTGGAAAGCCTTATTTTACGCGGGGGGGGGGGGGGGGTTAACGCCCGCCCCCGCTTTTTTTTAAAATGGTATAAAAAAGTTTATGGTGACAAACTTTAATGAACGTACAGCTTGGCCTAATAGTAACCAAAACTAGACCTTTTAACTACATTTAACAAAATGGCTGTCTCACAATGTTGACTTTATATATTTGGGGAAATTATTGGCGTGGGGGACGGGAGGGGCTGGTTGCTCTCTAATAACTTTTGACTATTAAAACGGGCACTCGAACTTGCAATTTTCAATCAAATGAGACCCTTTTGAAATTGTAACAACTACTTCTATACAAAGTGCCCTGGTCTAAAAAATATAGCACATTGTGCCCACATTACTCGTTACTTAGGCTGTGCCATTTTACGGCCTATGATTCCAATTAAATAAGGTTCATTAAGTTTAATGCTACCCATCAAAAGCTACAAGATTTAGAATATTATTATTTTTGAAAGTGAGGGAACACACACAAAAAGTCAAGAAATCTTAATGAAAATTAACCATCTGATTCAGCATATCAAAGAGAGTAGCAATGCTACTTGGCAGTTTTCAAATTCGTTACTGGATTTTGTCTGAAAATACCATTTTACATTTAAAAATACATTTAAAAAAAATAGCTTTTGGAATTCTGCTACTGGCAGCTTTGGAACTTGGTCCATACCTGAATAATTCAGTTCATGTCTAGAAGAAAAAAATTAACCTGCAAGAGGAACTTGAATATTATATTACAACTTACCACCATCAGTTCTTCATCTTCATCTGATTCGTCATCCGTGTCTATAATTTCATCAATAAGTAATTGTAGTGTTAATAAACGTTGTGCCATATCTGATGAACCACTGGCAGAGCTCATAGTATGAAGATTTGAAAAGCTGCAAAATGGTAAAATCTAATAACTAAAATTATTTCTAGCTGAGATCCTCAATAAATTTTTGAAGTTATTCAATATTTTATGATTTTGTAAGAAATCTGTTTTAATAACAATGAGTGTTTTGCAGAGTATCAAGTATTTGAGAAGGAAGAAAACCCCAAAACAACAGTCCAACATGACATAAACTCCCCGGCCCTACCCCCCCCCCACAAAATATAATAGGAAAATTAATTAGATAAACAGGGATTATCAGTAATAGTAAAAGATGTAGTTGTGGAATTTTTGTAACTTCAATAGCTGAACTAAGTTTATACAAATGTATACAAAGTTTATATGTTTGCTTATTTTTGCTTTTCACCTATCAAAGGACAACAGTTTTTGAACAGCCATCAGAAGAGAAAAATTTGACTTGAAAGAAAAATCTTAAATCAGTCAAAAAATTTTTATGTACCTATCTCATTATGCCACATTTTTCATAAATTTTGTAATATTTTATGGAGAGTCTTTGATTTTCGTTCCTTTAATAGGTTTCACATTTTTCATTTAAAATTATTTTTATCTGTGGTCTCAAACAAAGCCTAGAGTTAAACAGAAGCAAATATTGTAAACCAATAATTGTGATTGTGACTACTCTGCATTACAAAGGTTAAAGTGGGTGAATTCAATAATTTGATAAATATTTCATATATTTAATTCATTTGCTGTTTTCTATTTGATATCCACTTTGCTCCAAATTAAATCCTACCTACAGGTCTCTATTTATCTTATTGAGTTGATAAATAAACCATGGACCAATGCTTTGGACCCCACAGAGGACTAACTATCATCACTGAAGCTGCCAGACACAGGATTCATTCTATTGATTGCAAGTGTGATTTAAGGTAATTTAAGGTAGGTCACGGCAAAGCATGAGCTCAATTTGGTTATTAAATAAGTTTTGAAAATCATATTCCCCTAACTACTAAATGTTCCAAGTTTATAAACTAATGCCCAGGGAAGGAAGAAGGAATGGGTGTTATATATTTTATACATTTCATCTGATGCAAGTTTAAACTACTCAGAATCAAACATTATCAAATTCTGCAAACAGATGCAAAACACAAATTCTATAAAAATTCAAAGGTAAGACCCTTATCATTTTCTAACAATAAGCTGAAATTACTCAAGTATAAAATGAAGCAAAAACCGTGACAAAAACAAAGTGTTTCTGCTGTAATACAGACAATAAGAGTTGACCTTACTCTTAAATTCTCTTATTATACATGTAAATAAAATCCTGCCTTGCAAACAAATTAAATTATATCCTTGAAAGACAAACAATTTAGGGGGGAGACACAGCTTCAAATTCGAAAAATATACAAAATTAAGACATTATAAGAAAAACTACCAAAAAATCAAAATTCCTGGGCTGTGAGCTTAACATATGATAATACATTTTTAAATGATGTGGTTTTCACTGCCTTGCAAAGTAGGTTGGTTACAAGAGTGAAACTTATAATTTAGTAATATTGTCTTTAATAATTTAACAATAATTTAGTCTCAAATGGCACTAATTCACAAAATTGTAGATGCGAGGGGAGGGCAAATATATTTTGAAAATCTAGAGGGGGATATTTTTGTTTCTTCATTGGATGTACCAAAATAGATATGTTTCAATGAAAATACCCTAGACAACATTCGTTGAACCCAGGATATAAAAACCATTTGTAACGAAGATGTCTGGTTTTGTTGCTTTTGCTAGTTTACTGCTTCAGGTTTTCTCTCTGCATACATGGGGTTGGTTTATGCATACATATGATTGGTATTAGTTCATGCACACATTTCTGCTGTGGAATGGATATGGAATACATTTTCTGCTGAGGTCTGCCTTGTTTTGTAGACTTCTCATTTAAGATGGGGGGAAGGATAAGTGTTGAAGTAATTTTTTGCTGGAATCTTTGTGATTGCTGGGATTATCAAAGTGTTCTCTTTGGCGGTGAACAATGCGAGTGGCAAATAATAATTGTTTAGCTCCTTGGGAGTCCTTGGGGCACGCTTGGAGATTAGGCTAGGTAGGAACCTAGCCTAACCTCAAAGAGCCCAATTGCCCTTCCCCCAACTTTTCACCCCCTCCAATGGAGATATCAAGATATACGATCATCCTACATTGAATAGAGCAATATAGATTCAATATTATGTTGAATTTTAACATTTTATATTAGATATTTATAATAATATTATATTTCATTTATTATTTTTCTCCCTTTCCTCCTTATTCTACTTCACTTCTTCATAATCATTTGTAGTCATCTTTGTCACATTACAATCAATCTTCTACGAATCATAGGGGTCCCTGCTAGGGTAGTAATAGGTTTGTTCACCCCTGAAACAATGAGTACGTATAAGTCAATGAATTCAAGAACCATGCACAGGATACCTTAAAAAAACAACTTATTGCCGACATTGATCCGAAAAAGAATAAACTCAAATAGTTGATAAATTTGATGTGTTTTAATTGTAGACTGAAAACCAGAAACACTTCTCATAGAGGAATTTATAGTCATTCCTGTACCATATCCACAGGCCCCAATGCCTTTACCCCAATTTTTCATCCCCTCTAGTGGAGATATCAAGGTATATGGTCATTCTACATTGCATAGAGTAATAAAAATTCAATATAATATTGAATTTATACATGTTATAACAAATATTTATAATAACATTATATTTGATTTATTATTATCCATATCTTCCTTATTTTTCCTCACTTCTTCCTTCTCATTTGTAGTCATCTTTCGTCGCATTACAATATGATAATTGCATATACCACTAATCATCCAAACTTCAATGTAACCATCATTGGTATAATACGTAAAGTCATCATAATATAATTTTCTACCTAGAGAAAAGAAGAACCATTATAGAGAAAAAAAATGTTGCTCTAGCATGATTGGAAGCATGCTTGTTTTCAATCTTCTACGGATCTTAGGAATCTCTGCTAGTATAAGCTCAAGCAGCTAATGATTAATCCTGTTTTGTCATGAAGGTACAAGCTTCTAAAATCTTAATTAGTGTTGTAAAAATAACAGTAAGCAAACAAATACATAATTTTTTGCCTTGGAAATAAAATGATTGACCGCTAATACTTACTAAATAAGTAATTATTTTCACATATGGAACACATTTCTTACATTGACATGGAAAATCAAGATTAAAAAAATAATTAACACATGTGCGTTGTGTGCAAAGCCCACATCCTCAGTGTGTTAACTAATAACCCTCACTTTTGCATATTTGTGAAAATGTGTTTAGAGAATTATGATCTAACTTAAATGATTTCACATATGATTATTCCAAGATCTGTTGCGAGGACTCGAAGAGTCCCAGGTCACAGTTGTATTAATGCATGGAAAAACAAAATACTTTACCTAATGATGAAGTTCCACTGATATTCCCCAATCAATTAAAAAAAATATCCTTTAGGTCCATTCCCCTTATTACCGACAATGTCGGGGAAATTTAAAGCACAAGGATTGTTAAGCCATTTGCAATTACCAGACGGCTTAGAGTAGTGAGATATTGCCGACGGATAAAGGAAATTCATACCCAGAAAACTGTGGAGGCATTGAAATTTGATTCTCATTATTTTACAAATGAAGTAAAAACAAGATATTAAATTAGCTTCATTTCTTCCTAGATTGAAACTTTTATTCTATGTACTAATGTGTATTTATATCCTTACCAACTGCCTAGGAAAACTTTGTCATTTATTTTCACTTTTATCACTCCCTATAAACTCAACAACCCTATATAACGAGAGTTGGGCAATGACGCACCCCATGTCATGCATAACCTGTTTAGTCAACTCAAGAGGAAGTCACAACTAATAAAAAAGGAAAAATAAAAAGGTAGTTTCATTGAAATCTAAATAATTTTAAACCAGAATGGAACTTTGGAGAATCGAATTATGTTCGAGCGAAAAATAACCAAGTGCGAGGTGGCACTGATGAACAAGTAGTTCAACCTCGACGTGAAGTTGCCTTACTTTCCATTCAAAAATAAATATTCAATCTTAGTTAGTATGGAGCTTTAGAGTATCGAATTATTTCGAACGAATAAGTACCCGAATACGAGGAAGTACTGGCGAACAAGTAAATTGATCTCGACCTAGGGTCACCATATATGTAACTAATTTTGAAATAAAACAACAAGACAATACCCAATAGAAACTACCTTTCATTTCAGAAAAATGGCCAAGGCAATTATTGATACGGAATTTATAAGTATCAGATTTGCCAAATAAAATATGATATACTCAGCAGCAATCCTGATAGTGAACAAATCAGGAGAAGAGGTTTTTGCAAAAAGTGGGATGTTAAATATGATTTAAGAAAGTATAACGAAAAATCGAATCGTTTTGGACTACGATTGGCAAATAAACCCACTTATCGTCCCGCAAGAGGAAAATTGGGAATGAAATACAACGGGAGAAAAGGCAAGTACCTTCAATACATTCAGCATAAGATAAGAAAATTACAAAAACCATATAAAATCCGGTACTGGTTTGCTAAAGGTCCTTGTCAGACGGATTTGGCCCTACTAGACAAATGTAGAAAACAGAATATGTTTTACGATTGAGGGAAACCAGGACAGTGTAAAATATCAAGGTCGACACGACCCACTCCAAGAGATGAAATGCTACAAGCAAAACCTATACAATCCTAGAAGCATAAAATATACTGTAAAAAGAAAAGAAATAATATTTAAAAGAAGAAAAACAAATAAATCAAAATTGAGTGCAGCCCAAGACCAGCAATACAAATTATACAATGTATTAGTAGTAATGATCCTATTGTCGCAGGACGAACAGTGGGACGAACATGTCTTACCACGGACAGGCATCTATATATCCGACAAGTGATTGCGTAATATGCCTTACCACGGTCATTCATCTATTACCACGACCGGTATATGCCTTAGCAGACAGGTTTCTGAGTCGACAGTCAAGCCGGTCGGATTTCAGCAATAATATATACGAACTGCACACCATTTAACGTAAGTTCAATATCCTAAAAAAGAGAAAAAAAAACTGTCCATCTTGGCTAGGGGCTAATATGTTCAACTTTTTTAGTATAAATTACAGGTCCAAATTACAATTTTGTACAGTTTGAAAAACTCTTTCAACGAGTCAAATAGGTGATTTGCCAAATAGGTAACTGCCACCCCCACCACCACCATACCCTTCAAGCCTCAGAAGAAAATACGAATAGTTGAAATAAAAATACCTACACCAGTATCCGATGTATGGGCTACTTCACCACTAACCGAGGATGAAGAGGTGTGTTTCATAGAACATACCGCTTCAGTTGAAAGATGGCATAGTTTCGTTGAGAGTCTGGCCCACCAGGCACAATGTTATGAGTTAGATCCCTATTATGGATTTTCATTTTAAATGTTGTTCTTGATCTGAATCAAATCATTACCTTTATACATCATTCTTTTGTTCTAACTTAAACTGTAAGAATAAGGCTTCTAGAATAAGGTGAAAAGAATAAGGCTTCATTTCCCTGACTAAACCATTTTATTCAACTCTACAAAAGTTTCTTCTTTTGCCTCGGCTTTTCTTTTGTCATTATGAAAGACATATCGCCGTAACTTTGTTTCTTTTAATTGTTCAGGTGGTGGGACAAAAACCTCTTTTTCTTCCAACAATTTATTTAGTCCAGGTTTTTTATTTTAAAGGGTATGGTAGCAATTGATGAGATCATTTCTTTTAATTGTTCAGATGGTGGGACAAAAACTTCTTCTTTTGCTTGGGTTTTTCTTTTGTCATTATGAAAGACATATCGCCGTAACTTTGTTTTTTTTAATTGTTCAGGTGGTGGGAAAAAACTTCTTTTTCTTCAAACGATTTATTTAGCCCAGGTCTTTTATTTTAAAAGGTATGGTAGGAATTGATGACCTCTTTTGTTTATTTTAATTGTTCAGGTAGTGGGACAAAAACCTCTTCTTTTGTGTCGGCTTGTCTTTTGTCATTATGAAAGACATATCGCCGTAACATTTTTTTTAATTGTTCAGGTGGTGGGACTAAAACTTCTTTTTCTTACAACCATTGATTTAGCCCAGGTTTACTGCCACCACCACCACCAACATACCCTTCAAGCCTCAGAAGAAAATACGAATAGTTGAAATAAAAACACCTACACCAGTATCCGATGTATGGGCTACTTCACCACTAACCGAGGATGAAGAGGTGTGTTTCATAGAACATACCGCTTCAGTTGAAAGATGGCATAGTTTCGTTGAGAGTCTGGCCCACCAGGCACAATGTTATGAGTTAGATCCCTATTATGCCTTTTCATTTTAAATGTTGTTCTTGATCTGAGTAAATCATTACCTTTATACATCATTCTTTTGTTCTAACTTAAGTTGTAAGAATAAGGCTTCTAGAATAAGGTGAAAAGAATGAGGCTTTATTTTCCTGACTAAACTATTTTATTCAACTCTACAAAAGTTTCTTCTTTTGCCTCGGCTTTTCTGTTGTCATTATGAAAGACATATCGCCGTAACTTTGTTTCTTTTAATTGTTCAGGTGGTTGGACAAAAACTTCTTTTTCTTCCAGCGATCTATTTAGTCCAGGTTTTTTATTTTAAAAGGTATGGTAGGAATTGATGATCAAATTTGTTTCTTTTAATTGTTCAGGGGGTGGGACAAAAACTTCTTTTTCTTCCAACGATTTATTTAGTCCAGGTTTTTTATTTTAAAAGGTAGAGTAGGAATTGATGAGCACTTGTTTCTTTTAATTGTTCAGGTGGTGGGACAAAAACTTCTTTTTCTTCCAACGTTTTATTTAGTCCAGGTTTACCTTGGCTTGTCTTTCTTCATTATGAAATATATTTTGCCAAACTTTTATTTTAACAAAGGAATGGTATGCATTTTTATTTATTTTTTTTTAACCCGTCACTACAAAAAAGCAAAAAGACGGAGTACAACATAATACAAAAAAAACAATACAGATCAAGTACTCAAAAGCACTACATCGACGCTACTGCCGCAGGAGGGACGACCACTCGTGCGATAGCCTTGCGTTAAAATTGTTAATCTGTTTTCTAACTGCCTGACATGGTTCTGTATTTTTATAATGAAGGCTAATATATGAGTTACGCGTCCACAAAGGTAATCTCAACAGATACTTCGCGTAACGAAAGTAGTAAGACCGAATTTGCTTAATGTCAGATTTCTGTAGCATTCTCCAGAAAGGTGCAATATATAGAATATGTGGCAGCGCAGATCATTTAACATTTTAAAATTCTCCTCGAGGCGCGCAATAGTCCGACAAGGCATAAAAACGTCATCGGCATAACAAACTAGACTTAGATTCAAACCGCGAACTATCCATGAACATTCAATTTGCGATTGTGGCTCTATTATTGCATTGTTGAAAAAATCAGGTGAAACAATAGATCCCTGTTTCACTCCCTTATAAACCGGTAAAACAACATAAATATCAGACCAGGAATATAAATACGTACCACGAAATTACCATTTAAATCACGATACGCTTCTATCACCGAAGGGTTGACCCCCCTCTTATATGCCGAATACAAAATATATTCGTGAACGAGCGAATCAAATGCACGCTACACATCGTGGCTACCAAGAACTAAAGATTCACTAGCTGCATCAGCATCCAAAAGTATAGCACATAGATCTGACAGAGCGTGACCACACCCTAGTCCCTTCTGAAAGCCAAACTGCCCTGAAGGAGCGTAACATTTCGGTCAAATTTCTTCGCATGTTAGCAACTCAAATAACTTACAAAAACATTCAACACAGTACTTGGTCTTACAAACTGCAAACGTGGGAAGGTCATTTTAACACAGGGGTCAGTTTACTTTCTCAAAAATATTATGGTACTGTTCCGTAGGAGAATATAATGTGGTACAGTAAGCTCAGGTGGTCAATCAGAAGATCACTACTAAAATCAAGAGCAGCCCCGCAGATACCTTCAGTACCCTTACTGAATTTCTTTTTCAATTACATTATTGCAGAGATAACCATGCTTCGTGTCACGAAAAAATCACTATTTGCATGGCACTGTAAGTTGTAGTTAAGCTTTTCAGCATGTTATGCACTAAGATTAGAGGGGGAGGCGCAAACTCTCGGCGGTAATGTTTTTCCCAGAAATCTTCACGAGGAACAGAATCCGGCGTAGAATAACGTTTGGGTCGCAGGGCATGTTTCCACAGGGCACTAGGATTTTGGTTCACGCTTTCAGAAAAATTGATTATGCAATCGCACCTGTGCTTGTTTAGAGCTCTGGCAAATACATGGTTTGCGTGTTTCCGAACACAGTTAACCCAGCCTGTTCGTGGTCTATCACAATCAAGTCAGACTTGGAACCAAAACTTAGATTTCTGACACGCAGACTTCAGTTCGGAGTTCCGGCACCAACCTTGAATTCGCGTTCCACGCCTGATTTTCACTGTCGGCACAGCAGCTTTTATGCCGCATTTGATGGCATGGCAAATAAGAGCACAATAAATGTGCTCTACTTTATATGATTAAAGTGGGCAAGTATTTAGCCAACATAATGATAGGAGGGAAATTAACTTTTGACGGGGATGAAAAATTGGCATAGTTTTTGACTTTATAAAATAGTGGATATTTCACATGGGAAATAGAACCAGTTTTTTATACATTAAGATCAGTGAATTACCACCACCGTCTGCTCAAGAAGCACTTATTTGCAGTGAACCTGTGGCAATCATTACACCGCCAATGGAGTTTAGGGATGATGATGATACTTTAGTTGTTGTTGATAATACGGAGTGGCATAGGGACTTTCTAAATGATTGTTTTGGGGATATGGCCAGCCTAGACGATTTAAGTTGTAATATTGATATGAGCGAGGACGCGAAATGGACCAATAGGTTTATGAATGAGTATTTGGGGAGTAGCCCCACATGTGCATCTAAACCGGGTTCTCATAAGGAAATTCCGTCACAGGACAATATAGGCTGGCTAGATCAACTATCCCTAAATACCCTGAAATGTATATTCAGTGACTTTACACCACGGACAACTAATGAACACTGATGAACAACTGATGATTCTATGCCACCCCCCACCATTGAGGTTGACGAAAGTAGTACTAGTAGTGAAACATTACCCCCACAAGCAGTTACACTTACAGATTTTTTTTCGTTCTAACTCTGCCTTGCACCATACAATTGTCTACTGTGCAAAATTCGGTGACCCCTTTAACTCTTTAATGTCAGGTGATATAATAACAGACCCCCTGACTATTACTTATTACTATGTTAACAAGATTCGAGCCCTTCTTGAACAACAGATTGGGGTGTGGGGAGAGAGGGACAGTTTAAAAGCATCAATACCACTAAAAATATTTTTTTAAATGAAAATGCGAGCGAACAAAATAGTTGCATACAGAGATGTTAGCAATTCGCCCGCATTTATCAAATTATGTGGAAGTTTTTTTTAGATTGGGTAAGCAGCATTGTGACTAAATTAGATAATTATAACGGGGGGGGGGTAGCGGGGCGGGGTTTCTATTTATTTATAGATTAACAGTTAAAATAGGTATATTTAAAAAAGGTTTTATTTTAAGAGGTGGGGCTGGGGGAGCGGGGTCGCGTTCTATAGTTTTAAAATATCATTATGTTTCAAAGGGTCGTAAAGGAATACAACGAATCTGTTTCGATGCGAGGCTACAGTGTTTAAAGTATGCATTTTTAATTGCCGCCTTTAGACCCCTATTGAAGGATGCTTCTAAGAAAAAGCTGGACGAATTAGCATTTAATGGGGATGGGTCAAAGTTTCCTAAAGTAGATTTTAATTGTCTAAATGGTCAATTTCCCGTAACATTAAGGGGGATCGATATTTTTAGCGGGCTAATGCACATTTAAAGATTGGTGTTACGATGTTACACTATGAAACAGAATTTGAGGAGGGTAAGCGTTCAGACAAAACGGGTGTATTATTTCCAGTGAGGGCTCTGTCCATTGAGTCAGTGAAGCAGTGGGTCTGGCTTCTATACACTCCGCCCGCAGAGCCTGAATCAATAGGATATTTCAATCCAGTTACGGATGTTAGTAGGGTTTTGGGGAGGGTAAAAAACAGAGTGCACGTCACTGTTGTCCAACATGTCTGTCCCAATTTTGGACTAATTTAAAGTTAAAGCATCACATGAGACACTGTAAACGTCATAGATACCAGGCTGTGGAAACGGTAAGAGGAGATAGAGCGATCTTACGTTTTAAGAACTTCCAGAACACGCTCCTGCAGAGCAATAAGATCGTTTAGATTGCGAAGCGAAACTCACAGACGTGTACGATTCTTCAAATCCAAATCATGTTAAAATACATGAAGCCATAGGGGTCTTCTTATTCAATTCTTTCTTATTCAAATTCTTCCGTGAGTAGCTACCACTGTGAGGGACTTAAGCCTTTTCAGGTATGCGGGTGTGAACCTTTTTTTCCATGTATGATGCTTTAAACGATTTACCTATGGTGACGATAATTTTCTGATCGATTTTAAAAGAAAATTGTTTAAAAAAACACGGGGAGAGTTTTGAAAGTGCTTACAGCTTTAACGTAAGGTGCTTGGTACTGAGAAGGGGAGGGAGGGAGTACCCCATTAATATTCTGAATAAATAATAGATGAAGTAACTAATGGAATTGTGCTATTTTTTTCATGCATCGTATTAAAAATATATTTGGTTCAAGCTCAATCTAGGATTCTTCTTCTTTTTTCTATGACTTTAAGTAGTTTGCAATTTATGCATATTAGTTTTAAAAACCGTGGCATATATAATTGAAAAAGATCTGTAATTGTCATCTTTTGGGGTTTGGTACTGTGGAATTGAAGGGGCAGCGCCCCCCATTAATATTCTGAATAAATAATAGACGAAGTAACTAATCAAATTGTGCTATTTTTTTCATGCATCGCATTAAAAATATATTTGGTTTAGGCTCCGTCTCGGACTCTGCTTCTTCTTTTTTCCTATGACTTTAAGTAGTTTGCAATTTAGGCCTATTAGTTTTAAAACCGTGGCATATATAATTGAAAGATCTGTAATTATCATGTTTTGGGATTTGGTATTGTGGAGTTGAGGGGGCAGCGCTCCCCATTAATATTCTTAATAAATAATAGATGAAGTAACTAATCAAATTGTGCTATTTTTTTCATGCATCATATTAAAAATATATTTTTTTTAGTATTCGTCTATGAATCTTTTTCTTTTTTCTATGACTTTAAGTAGTTTGCAATTTATTCATATTAGTTTTAAAAACCGTGGCATGTATAATTGAAAAAGTTCAGTAATTGTCATCTTTTGGGGTTTGGTATTGTGGAATTAAAGGTGCAGTGCCCCCCATTACTATTCCGATTAAATAATAGATGAAGTAACTAATCAAATTGTGCTATTTTTTCATGCATCGCATTAAAAATATATTTGGTTTAGTCACCGTCTAGGACTGTCGCTCTCTTCTCTATGTGTTTAAGATGATTTAGGGCTATATGCTGATAAGCTACATAGTTTGAAAACTGAAAATATTTTTATATTTTAGGATGTTGCTGATCAATTCCCCCGGGAAAAGTGGGCAAAGTTTGACGGCCCCCATGACAACACTGAGACAAGCCTGATCAAATCATTAAATTCAATAAGACCAAGTGTAATTCGCTTCGTACCCCATTCAGAAGGAAAAGGTGTTTCTAGCGACCTAGCTGTGATTTTTGACCTAAGTGCAAATAGATATTCTGAAACTATTATAATAATTTATTAAATCGATTCCTTCTATGATTGAGGTAAATATGACCCTTTCACGATTGACTTGTAAATAATATACGATTCGGGGAAACCTGACTTAAGGCATCTGTCTTAAGGCATCAATGTAGTGTAGTTAAAAAATAATAGTTGAAACCAGATTAGCATGCCTCTTTGGCATAATGAGATGCGGATCGCTTCTGGGTGTAACAAATTTATGTGTTAAAAACCCGCCAGTTTCTTGTATGCGAGAGATATTTCACATTTGAATTTAAGGAAAATTGTTATTTGTCGTTCACGGGGATAGATATTCTGAAAGTAATATAATAATTTATTAAATCGATTCCTTCTATGATTGAGGTCAATGAGACTCTGTCACGATTGACTTGTAAATAATATGCGATGCGGTGAAACCTGACTTAAGGCATCAATGTAGTGTAGTTAAAAAAATAATAGTAGAAACCAGATTAGCATGCCTCTTTGGTATAATGAGATGCGGGTCACTTCTGGGTGTAACAAATGTATGTGTTAAAAACCCGCCAGTTTCTTGTATGCGAGAGATATTTAACATTGGAATTTAAGGAAAATTGTTATTTGTCGTTCACGGGGATAGATATTCTGAAACTATTATAATAATTTATTAAATCGATTCCTTCTATGATTGAGGTCAATAAGACTTTTTCGAGATTGACTTGTAAATAATATGCGATGCGGGGAAACCTGACTTAAGGCATCTGACTTAAGGCATCAATGCAGTGTAGTTAAAAAAATAATAGTAAAAACCAGATTAGCATGCCTCTTTGGTATAATGAGATGCGGATCGCTTCTGGGTGTAACAAATTTATGTGTAAAAACACGCCAGTTTCTTGTATGCGAGAGATATTTAACATTGGAATTTAAGGAAAATTGTTATTTGTAGTTCACGAGGATAGATATTCTGAAACTATTATAATAATTTATTAAGTCAATTCCTTCTATGATTGAGGTCAATAGGACTCTTTCGAGTTTGAATTGTAAATAATATGCGATGCGGTGAAACCTTACTTAAGGCACTTGGCAGTGAAATCTATTTAGTGATGATTTTAATTATGCAAACTCAACGAAAGGAGCATTGCTTACTCGACTAATAATAATAATAATCAGCTACTTATAAGTTTGTGTGTATTTACTCAAGGGGCTAATTATTGTAGAAAAAAGTGTGTGGAGGAGTGGGGTGAAAAAAAAATTATAATACATTTGCAATTTCGCATATGAAAATAGATCACGAACGGTGAATTAGCGCCAACCTAGGGCTTAGATACCACTTTTTTACATTTTATGTTATAGCATTCAGCAATTCTTCTTTTCAATCTTAATAATTTAAAATCAGCTAGTCGCATGTATTAAGTCATAGGGATCATTATAGAAAAAGAGGGATGGAGGGGGACAGTTTAATTGTTGATGTGGAAGGACAATAACTTGTTTTTCTTACAATGATTTATTTAGTCCAGGTTTACTGCTACCAACACCACCACCATACCCTTCACGCCACAGAGGAAAATAAGAGTAATTAAAAAAACCTACACCACCATCCGATGTATGGGCTACACCATCATTAACCGGGGATGAAGTGGTATGTTTTATAGAGCATACTGCCTCGGTTGAAAGATGGATGAGTTTTGTTGAGAGTTATGACCATCAGGCATAATCATTGGAGTTTGATCCCTATTTTGGATTTTCATTCTAAATGTTGTTCACGATCTGAATAAAACCATTATCTTTATACATCATTCTTTTGTTCTAACTTAAGCTGTAAGAATAAGGCTTCTAGAATAAGGTTAATAGAATAAGGGTTCATTTCCCTGACTAAACCATTTTATTCAACTCTACAAGAACTTCTTCATTTGACACGGCTTTTCTGTTGTCATTATGAAAGACATATCCCATGTAACTGTTTGTTTTAATTGTTCAGGTGGTGGGACAAAAACTTCTTGTTCTTCCAACGATTTATTTAGTCCAAGTTTTAGTCAATATAATGCTAGGTGGTAAATTTGGTTTTGAGGGGGTGAAAAATCGACATAGTCTTTTTACTTGATGAAATAATGGATATTTCTAATAGACAATAAGCACTGTTTTTTATAGATCAATGAATAAGCACTACCATCAAGTCATGAAGAACTTATTTTTAGTGAACGTTCGTCAGCCATTGCACAGCTAGTGGATTTAGAGACGAGAACACTTTAGTTGCTGATAATATGGAGTGGCATAGGGGGTTTTTAAATGAGTGTTTTGGGGGACATGGCCAGCCTAGATGACTTAACTTGTGACATAGATATGGTGGAGGACCAGGAATGGACAAATAGATTTATGAATGTGTATTTAGGAGATGGTATTACAAGTACATCTAAACCGGTCCTCATAAAGAAATTCCGTCACAAGACAATACAAGCTGGCTTGATCAGCTATCCCCTAATACCCTGGAAGCCATACTAAGTGATTTGGGTGATTTCACACCAGGGCCCACTAATGCAATTGAACAGACTGGGGGTGGTGCTATTGAAAATTCTATGCCACCCCTACCATTGAGGTTAATGATACTACAAGTAGTAATGCAACAATACCCCTACAAGTATTTACACTTCCAGATTTTTTTCTTTCAAACTCTGCCTTGCACCATACAAAATCCTACTGCGCCAAATTCGGTGACCCCTTCAACTCTTTAGTGGAAGGGGATATAATAACACATCCCCTGGATATTACTCATTTGTATGTTAACAAGAGTCGAGCCCTTCTTGAAGAACAGATGGGAGTCTGGGGGGAAGGGACAGTTTAAGAGCATCAATAGCACTAAAAAAAAATTTTAAATGAAAATGCGAGCGAGCTCTATTCAAAATATTTGCATACAGAGATGCTAGTAATTCGCCCGCATTTATCTAATTATGAGTCTTTTTTAGATTGGGTAAGTAGTATTGTAACTAAACTGGATAATTATAACGAGGGGGGTAGCGGGTCGGTGGTTTTTTTTACTAAGAGTTTAAACGTTAATATTTGTAGATTTAAGAAGGACTTTGTTTTACGGGGGGGGCTGGGGGAGGGAGGGCTATTGAATTAAAATATCACTCAGATTTAGAGGGTTGTCAGGGGGTACAACGAATCTGTTTCGATTCGAGGGTACAGTGTTTTAAGTATGCATTTTGATTGCTGCCTATAGACCCCTGCAAAAAGATGCTTCTAAGAAAAAGTTGAACAAATTAGCAGTTAATGGTAGGGAGGGTTCAAAGTTTCCCGTATTAGGTTTTAATTGTTTAAATGGTCAATTTCCCGTGACATTAAAAGGAATAGATATTTTTGAGCCGGCTAATGCACATTTAAAGATTGGTGTCACGGTGTTGCAGTATGAAACAGAATTTGAGGGGGTTCAGCGTTCCAATAAAAAGGTAGTATTATTTCCAGTGGGGGCACCGTCAGTTGAGTCAGTGGAGCATTGGGTGTGGCTTCTATACACGCCACCCACAGAGCCTGATTCAATTGGACATTTTAATCCAATTACGGATATTAGTAGGGTTTTGGGGGAGGGTAAAAAGCGGGATGTACGCTATTATTGTCCAACATGTCTCTCAAGATTTCGCTCTGATTTAAAGTTAAAGCATCACATGAGACACTCTAAACGTCATGGATACCAGGCTCTGGAAACGGTAAGCGGAGATAAAGCGATCTTACGTTTTAAGAATTTCCAGAACACGCTCCCACAGAGCAATAAGATCGCTTTGAACTGTGTGGCGAAACTCACAGATGTGTACGATTCATCAAATCCAAATCATGTTAAAATACATGAAGCCATAGGGGTCTCTTACGCACTTGCGCAACGAGATTCCAGTAATACCATGCAAGTGTTGGATGTAGCTGAGTCGTTTGGGGGTGAAGACTGCATGCCCTCGGCATTGGTCAGTCTAATCAAAACAGCAAACGGTGGAATTTTGCACCTTCGCTACACAAAATATCCTATGCTCCTATCACCAGATGACAGATTGGCCATTAAAAATCGTAAAATATGTTGGGTTTGCAAGGGGGAATTTGATGATGGTGTTGTGAATGGGGGAAAGAGGAAGGTGATCGACCATGATCATTTGTGGCAGGAAATTACATCGGGAGGGAGTAACTTAGGAGGGGTTGCACATCAGTCGTGTAATTTAAAGGTTAGACAGCAATATTTCGTACCGGTTTTTACACACAATTGTAATTACGACTTAAAGTTTATTTTACCGGCGTTGGCCCGCATTGCCAAGGGAGGAGTTGTAGTGACGCATAGGTAGATGTTTGTTTTTATTTTAATGTCATATCCAAACCATCTAAACAGCTACTACTTCGAGAATTCATGTGGAAAACAGTAGACAAGGATAACACGTGCCTGAATAAAATCCGTTTTTTAGACTCTTTCAGTTTCTTCCCCAAGTCCTTAAGTCAACTGATTCAGGTACAGAAGAGCGACAATTTTGAAAGCTTCCCCCTCCTTAAACAGCGCTTCCCCGATGATAAAATGTATGCTTTAATAACGCGTAAGGGCATACATGCATATGATTACTATAACTCTGCCTCGAGGCTAGATGAGGTGTTTCTAGATCTAGATGAGATAACAGTAAACCAATTATTTCAAATTTCCTTTTTATTCCTTATCAACGTTCAATTTGAAGACGTTGATTTCCTTTTTAGACCTTAGTGAAAGGCAACGGATATAGAAAGAAAGTTTGCGTAATGATGTGCGAAATCGACGAAATCGAGGATTTAGAACCGATTGACTTGATAATGTCATCATCCATGGGACAAATGCTATTGAATGAGACTCGTCGAAAAGTTTCTGCATGCCAAAAAATGGCTAAAATCCGGTGGACGAATGTTCCCTACAAAAGGATCTATATATGTGGCACCCTTCACAGACATATTTTTATACGAGGAACAGTTTGCTAAGACTGAATTTTGGTAAGTTATAGCCTATTTAAGTAGAAACTCGATTTGAACCGCGCAGTCAAATTGTGTGGCGTGGGATTTGGTGGCTTGAGTACCGCGGATAATCGAATTCCGTGAATAATCCACATATTAGAAAAAAGGGTTCTAGGGAAATAGAAAAACAAAACTACCCTTATTAAAACGTGTATTCAAATTAAAACAACGAGAACAAGTAATAAACGGAATGGTATTATAGTAATCAATCGAAAAAAGAAGAACAAATCATAGTATTATTTACACTTTTAATGTATGTAAAAAAAATCAAAGTCCTAATTAAGCTTTCTGAAAATAATTACTCACGTGTTGTTTTTTTGTTATATAACTCTTTTTTTATTTGTGAATTTTCTGCAAAACGAGTGTATCTTCTAATAGCACGTCACTATCTTGTTCTAAATAATCAAGGAGACAGATGTTGTGTTTCAATGCCTCATCATGAGTTATCCGATTTTCTGTAGTCGGTCCGTCGTCTTCCTCTCCCAGTGCCTCATCGTCTGCTTCTGTACCTCTTGCTCTGTTTGAAATTTCTTCAACGGTGAGGTCTTCGAAGCCAGAGTCATTGGCGTCGCAGTTCATCCAATTGACAATATTTCTTTCATCTATGTTTTGCTCTCCAGGAACATTTCTCACCCTTTCAGCCACGTCTTCTTTGTCATCTTCTGCTGCTAAATTATCGTTAAAAACTTTTTCTGTACTTGGCAACCGTTTTCTCCATGACCTCGAAAGAATAGATAATTTTTTTCATTTCCATGCAGCTGCTACTTCATATATATTATCCAATATAATAAAATCTTTCCAAAAATCGCAAAGATCGTATCCTTTGTCGATCATTTATTATTTATTTTATCAAATTCGACCTGTAAATTTCCTTTGTTGCCGCTATTACACCTTGATCCATCGGCTGAATGAGTGCAGTCACATTAGGCGGTAAAAACTTAACAATAATTTGTCCATCAGCTGACTTTAAAACTTCTGCGGGATGACTTCTGGTTTTATCTACTAGAAGAACAACCTTTATTGGCATATTTTTTGAGCTGAGATACTCTCGAACCTCAGGAATGAAATGCTTTTCAAACTAATCTTGAAAAATTGTTTTATTCATCCATGCTTTGGATTAGCTGTAGTAATGCCATGGCATATTTTCAGCTCTAGGGCCTTTAAACGAACGTGGCCATTTGGCCTTTCTAATAACAACTAATTTTAGCTTATGCTGCCCTGATGCATTACCACAGCTAAGTATAATTATTTTTTCCTTGCTTAACTTATGTCTCGCTACATTGCGCTCGGACTCGAAAGTGAGAGAACAAGTTGGTAAACATTTCCAGTACAGTCCTGACTTATCCGCATTGTAAATTTGGTCCAGTGAATAACCATTTTTTGTTATAAATTCTGCAAGGTCTATTTAAATAGACAGCCTTTTGGACTCTTATTAAAAAGGGTGCATCGGTAGCCTTTTGAATGCTGCTGAATTTCTCGCCGTGTAGTCCAACCTCACGTATACCATGGTGCTGTTTAAATCTAGTTAGCCATCTTGAGGAAGCATCAAATTCGCCTTGCAACCCAAGCAGTTCAAACAAATGCTTTCTCGTTGCGGAAATTAATGGTCCTGATATGGGCTTATTATCACTTCGAATCTAACATACTTATTCAAGTAATGCTGCATCCAAAACTTCAAATGTTGAGCCCTTCATTGTCTTCTTTTTCTCATTGCAGATGAACTGTCCGACGATGATGAATATGAAATTAGTTTGTCCTTTTGTTTAGCAATACTAACCTGACAAGTATGTGTCCAATAAGAGAGTCATTCATACTCCTGCCATTTACCCTTGCCCCAGCCATTTAAACATTTGCCTCTCAATTACTTGGACTATCTGTCTTGGCTTTTCTCTGTCTACAATTACCCAGCCTTGATTTGCATCAAGAATTGATAACTTCAATTCAAAATCAACGGATCCACAACGGATTCAAAATCATCCGTTGATTTTGAATTGAAGTTATCAAGTATTTTGGGCAATAGGTTGCATAGGTTGCATCAAGACTGGGCTGGGTAATTGTAGACAGAGAAAAGCCAAGACAGATAGTCCAAGTAATTGAGAGGCAAATGTTTAAATGGCTTGGGCACGGGTAAATGACAGGATTATGAATGACTCTCTTATTGGACACATACTTGTCAGATTAGTCTTTGGAAAGGTATGCCTGCCTAGAGTCTTAGGCATGCTGATCAAGAATTTAAAAAAGAGGCAAACAAGGCACACCCGCCTATGGTCTTAAGAAGGTTGACCAAGAATTTAAAATTTACATAGGACCATAAATTTGCTTGAAATAACAGGCAAAACAATCGTATAAAGCCATCTTTATATTTCAAATAGTACCTATTCGTTGCCTAAGCTTAGCCCCACATTCTGAAAAAAATTTGAATTTTTCACACATTTGTTAAATTTTTGGGTCACTTTCCCGAAACTCTGGGCGGGTGGGTGCCACCAAATATTGTCCTAAATTCATCTCTCAATTTAGCACTTGTTCACGGATGTCCAGCGTCTCCAATCACTTTCCCAATAGTATCTATTCATTGTCTCAGCTCAGTTTAGAAAATCTGAGCCAATTTCCACTTTTTCAAATTTAGGGTCACTTGCCTGAGACTCTGGGCAGGTGAGGTGGGCACCTCCAACCGATCCCACCCCGACCAACCGATCCGATCCCATATATAAATAAAAAAAATATATTGAAGAAAAAATAAGAATTAATAGCGAGTGGGGAAAGATGATTACAATTCTCTTACTGAGAGTCAGTGCACCACTAGCGATTATGAATTTGCTAAGAGGGTTTGGGCAAAGGGTGGGTGTAAAAATGGGTGGGATTAATGTAAACTATACTTGTGCAGTGATGTACTGACTCTTCTGGACATTTTGTGACAAGGAATATGTGTCTGCGATGAAACCCACACAATTTTGCGGAAATCAGGATATCGTAAAAACGTATATTTTTAGGAATAAATGAGAACTAGCAAATGCGGGGCAAAACTTGATTAAAAATGTTCTAAAAATCAGCTGGGAAAAAATTCCGTTAATTTGCTAATAATTTTGGACAGAAAAAATTGAATGTCAAAAAAATACAGGTTGAAAAAATTAGACACCCCCCCCCACCTTTCAAAAATATGGAGATAGAGAATTTGACCAAATAAGGGGAATCAGCATAAAAACTTGTGAAGGTTATTGAAAAAAATATGAAACATATAAATATAGTATTAAAAAAAGACCTATTTTACTTAAAAAGCTGGAAAAGAATTGAAAAAACCCTTAGTCTTAATTAAAATAAAGAAACGATAAAAAAGAGAAGGGTTCAAGTTGAAAATATAGTCAGACAAAATTAAAAGAGAAGAAACTGAATGGAGTCAGTTAAACTCTTTTATACGTACATAATGAACTGACCAAACGAGACTAGTATGAAAATTGTACTAAATAGGTACAAAATAAGTAGCATTAATTCTACAGAGCCGCCGTTACAGTGGTTAACGCGGGCCGAGATTAATAGAAATATTGGAGAAATGCTCCAAGTAGACAGGAAAAATTTTGCTCTTTTATGTGGGAGTCGTTTTCAAAAAAAAAAAATGACAATTCTTGCATTTAAAAATAAAATTAATTCACATAAAATACTTAATAAACTAAATTGAATTCGGAACCGAAGACAAGACCTCCAAAAGTTGTGAAGTTAAAGTGAAAATAGTCATTGTCACTTTTGTATGTCTAAAAATAAATTACTGTGTGCCATGAAGGCACGGCATTTTTCTGCAGAAGGGCCGCTCTTCTCATAAAAGAATAGCCCAAGAGAAAACTTTGGCCACAAATAAAAAAGTGTGGCAATACTATAAATAATTAATTATTGTGTGTGCAGGTTCATAATAGTCCCTTTAGCTGTAGCTGATGACAAGATGACCTGGAAACGTTATAAGGAGCTACCAGAAGGCAGCCCTGGTAAGCAAACCTTCAGAGTACAGGCAAGAGTCATTTGATAATGGCATAAGAGGTATAAGGTGAACAGCAAAAATTTTTAACTTATCAGATCCAAGCTGTAAATGAAGCCTTAGCCCAAAAGGACACTAAAGCTGAAAAAAGGGAGATTACAGGCAAAAACGTTATAAAACTGTCTCAAGTACCGAAAATTCGAAAAGAATTAGAAAGCCCAAAAGTCTGAATAAACAAACAGGCATATAGTAAGCTAATGACAGTTAGCGAAAGAAGTGGGTTCGAAATAGAACCAAAGTTGGTAAAACAAAGATAAGAAAATATATATAGTCGTATACGGAAAAGATATATAAATTTGTATTAATGTAATTGGGAAAATATATAAAATTATAAATGTATTTTGAAAACTTTTATAAATATGGAATTGTTATCGTAAAAAAAATAAAAAAAAAAAAAATTATAAAAATGTAAATAGCAAAGTCATGTTATATGAACTATTTCCAAGTGCTTGTATGGAGACTAATCACAGTGCTCAACTATAGTGTATAAATCTATTAGTTAGGGAAGATTTATTTTTATTTTAGATTGCACTTAAGACTTCTCAGATAAAAGTCTTGGCGGGCTTATTTAAAAGTTGTAAAAAGAACAAATATTGTAGTGATTAAATAAATTATTAGGGTACATAACTATTATTTGTTTTTAACAATTAAGTTATGTATCAGCATATATATATATATATATATATATATTATATATATATATATATATATATATATATATATATATAATATATATATATATATATATATATATATATATATATATATAATATAAATATGTATACTTTAACCAGTATTTAAATATCCTATCTAGTTTTGCGAATAAAAACAATACTTGTGTAAGTTATTACACATTGCTTGTATATATATGCTCTGTTTTAATTTACTTTAAGTTTTAACTAGTGATTTAATGTTATATGTAAATGTTTGACTTCGAGTCAACGCATAAATATTTTTATTGTGAAACAATCTGTTAAGTGATTAATAATTCTATATTAAGAGTAAACAGAGGAGAAGGTAATTAAAAGTAATTAACTTTCGTTAAAAAAGAAAAAGAAAAAAAAGAATACAGGATATATACAAATTTTGAGTGTTCCTTTTTACTATATAGGTAACAAATTATGCTTTATATGTATTCTAATGTGAATAATTATTTTAGATACAGCCTTTGCTGTTTTTTTGGAAATCAAAATTTTCGTAGCATCCTTTCGGATCCATTTTTTTTTAATCATATTTTGACACATTTTTGGAAAGTAACAAATTTTGAAGCCACTTCAAATGTATCCTGATACTATCATCCCATACCATCAGAAACCAAACCATACCTGATCAACTGATATTTTGGAAACTATAGCAGTACTTTACTATTACAGACTTTACTACAAGTTTATCGGAAAATGAGATAAAATTAGAACCTAATTTAGGCCTTGAGAATCTGTTACATAGCACTAATTGATTATATTATTGAAATATGTGAAAATGCTTTGTGCTGGAAAATAAATATGTGAAAATTTAAAAACAAAAATGTTATGTGTAATTTATCCAAGGCATTTCTAAAACGAAAAATAAACGGTATATCAACCACTTCACACAGATAAATCAAATTATTAATGGGAACCACATTTAAACTCAAATAATTCATAAACTTTTCTAATAAAGCTTAGAATCTAATTTAATCAGAATCAATAATGTAATTTTTAAGCTGTTTGGAATTGAGTTAAAACAGAAGATGCATATTAAACATGGTAAAAAGACTATTTTCGAGTGCTAAAGACAGAAAGAAAGAGAAACAAGGATGAATTTCAAATTCAAATTCTTCGAAAAAAAAAAAGAAAAACATGGCCTATATTGGAGCAGAAACATGACCCTAAGGAAACCCATTGAGGGTATATGTACATAATGACCCAAAGATGTCAGCATAATAGCTGTAAACAAAATTAAGTTTTAAAAGTAAAATATTGAGAATTGGGACAATTCTTCTTGAAATGGGGAGTATTGTGGTAAAGCTTTCTAATTTAGTTAATTATGAGTAAAAATATATTAAGACGCAAATACAAAGTTTAGAAATACCACTTTTTATTAAGATAAGGAATATATCCTGCCAAGTTTCTGCTTAACAGGAAATTGAGAAATCACCACTTCCTAGCTATTGCGTCAGTTGGTTAAAGGAAGGTGTGCTTGATAAAAATGTATAAAAGATACATTTTATGGGAAGGGGTAGACTGATACTAACTTTATGCCGGACTGACCTTTGGTCCGCTTATTTAGAAATACAGTGTAATATTGTCAAATCATTGTAAGTGTCTAAATATCCTATTATATGTTATTATATTTTACCGAGACTTGTGGTCTACTTGGTACAGCCAGTCTCAGTACAAACTATATATCTGTTATTATTATGTGTTAGCTGAATGAAAGTATTTTGTTATGGACTACCTCTATACAATCTATCTTTAGCCCCTAGGAATTACCTACTTGATAAGCCTCATTAGTCCGGTCATAGCTTGAGGCACGCTACCAAAGTTAAATTACCTTAGGGCCAGAGTTTACCTCCCCTATAAAGGGAGAAATAAAGGCATCTACGACTACATCACCCAAACACCATAAATACACTTCACGACAATATGAAGGGAAAAGTCTCCGGGGAGCAAGCTAGACTCTTAAAAGGAAATCCAAGGGCATTTTTTACTCCTTGCGTTTGTCACAATTATAACCTAGTATTGGGAGATGTGGCAAAAATTTGCCCAGAAGCTTTGGTATTCTCCAACGCCTATATGTTTTATTTTCGGTATTTTCAAAAAGTACTTCTTATATGTGTAAAAGACCATACTGTTAAGACGCTTTGCGATACCAGATGGGAATGTCGAATTCAAAGCATAAAAGCAGTGAAATTGTAAAGTATGTGTGATAAATTTGAGAAGCCTTTTCCGTGTGTCATGTTAACAGAGTTTGTTATATATATATATATATATATATATATATATATATATATATATATATATATATATATATATATATATATATATATATAAAACGAAACAATAGTAAAAAAAAGAGAAAAACGAGGATTATACAAGCCAGTGAAACATATGAACTAAAATGCAAATATTTCGGTCAAGACCTCCGCTTGACCGTCCTCAGTGCAAGATAATAACATCAAAATTACTAATAAAAATCCATGGATACTATAAAAAAAATTTTCAAACCTTGAAACGAAGCGCAACTAAAATTTGAAGACCCTCTCCATGTAACGGTGAAAGGGTAACTGAATGAAAAAATACAGTACTGAATGGGAATTCAATTTTTTAATTTATACAGAGCATTTTTAAAAGCTAAACGCTTTCCAGGTAAAACATCATCAGAGATTAGGTTAGGTTAGAGATTAGGTTAGGTTAGGTGATTAGGTGGTTAGGAGATTAGGTTAGGTGAGAGATTAAATGTAATTTTTTTTAATATTTAAGTAAAAACGATCAGAATTAATTAGTTCATTATAAATGGGGCTTAAATAGATTTCTCCCGTGTCTCTATTGAGAGCAACCTTTCGGTGAATGTACTTTTTTATCTCAACTGCCTCCCTGAAAACTTGGATGAGACCTTTAACAGGGGCAATAATGGAGGTGTTATCGAATAAAACGAAATGGTGTGGGTTGTCATACACCTGCTGAGCCAAGGCGGAATCAAAAGTCTTAGGCCTTTGGCATAGCTCCATAGCTTTGTCGATTGAGGACCTGTGTTCCAACAACCTCTCCCCCAATTGCTGATGGGTTCTTCCAACATAGCAACAGCCGCAAGAACTTAGTATCCCGGAAACCCCACTACCTAAAATGGGGCCCGTTTTTTCTTTACCGCTATTAAGATAACTCTGGATTTTATTAGAATTTTTTAAGGTGACATTTAAGTTATGTTTTTTAAGAATTCTTTGCAATTTGTCTCCTAATTTGCGAAAATAGGGCGCCCAATTGTGGCCTCTTATAGTTCGCCAGCTTCCAGACTGGGAAAATGGTTATCCACAATTTTTCGTCCTCTTGTGCCGACGGAAGCTTCTGACATTAAAAATTCAGAACACCTTGTGGAGAAATTTAAAAACTTTGATATAAAAAAAGACACAATTTTGGCCAGTTTTGATGCCATTTCGATGTATACATCATGTAATATAAAAAAATGTGAATTTGCCCTTCAAAAGAAACTCGAAGATAATATTGACCGGATGGATTACAAAACATTAGATATTGAAACTATTATGCGACTTGTTCGCCTTTGCAATAGATATTCCTTATATTTTCGGTACAACAATCAATTTTTCACCCAAACAAATGGGCTTCCTATGGGTACAAGCCTTTCACCTTTTTTGGTCAGTTTTTACATGGAATTTATTGAAACCTCCGTTTTGAATACTTTTCCTCTGAAACACCGGTTCTGGGGCCGGTTTGTCGATGATGTGATCTCTGTCTGGAATCATGGAGATAGAACTTAACACTATTTTACTTCATCTTAATAGTTTCGATTCCAACCTTCAGTTCACCTTGGAACTGGAAGATAATCATAAACTGCCTTTTTTAGACGTCTTAATCTTCAATAAATCTCTCAGCCTAGAATATTCAATTTATAGAAAACCTACAGATAATGATAGGTCTTTGCATTTCTCTTCCAACCAGCCTCCTTGTGTAAAAAGAGGAGTATTTATATCTTTAGTTGATCGTATCATAAGAATTTGTTCAAAGGCTTATATAATCCCAGAATTAAATTATCTGAAGGACATTTTGTTTTGCAATGGATATCCCATCAAGTTACTGGAATCCATCATAGAAAAAAGACAAAAAAGGCAGAAAAAGATTTATCATCTCCACAACCTCCAACGGATATAATCCTTTTAGTGGATGATAAGAAAGTTTTTACTGTTTTGCCCTATTTTCCCAAATTAGGTGACAAATTGCAAAGAATTCTTAAAAAACATAACTTAAATGTCACCTTCAAAAATTCTAATAAAATCCAGGATTATTTTAACTGCGGCAAAGAAATAACGAGCCCTATTTTGGGCAGTGGTGTTTATGGGGTTCCATGTTCTTGCGGCTGTTTCTATGTTGGAAGAACCCATAAGCAATTGGGAGAGAGATTGTTGGAACACAGGTCCTCAATCGACAAAGCTATGGAGCTATGCCAAAGGCCTGAGACTTTTGATTCCGCCTTGGCTCCGCATGTGTTTGACAACCCGCACCATTTCGTTTTATTCGATAACACCTCCATTATTGCCCCTGTTAAAGGTCTCATCCAAGTTTTCAGGGAGGCAGTTGATATGAGAAAGTACATTCACGGAAAGGTAGCTCTCAATAGATATAGGAGAAACCTATTTTAGCTCCATTTATAATGAATTAATTAATTCTGATCGTCTTTACTTAAAAATTAAAAAAAAATCACGTTTTGCAACCTAACTTAATCTGTGATGATATATATATATATATATATATATATATATATATATATATATATATATATATATATATATATATATATATATATATATATATATATATATATATATAAATATATATATATATATATATATATATATATATATATATATATATATATATATATATATATATATATATATATTTCAACGAGAGCTCGGTCCAGCAGGGGGGGGGATTTTGGGACTTACGTTTTTCGTAAGAAAGGGTTTGTTCCCAGGCCAGTCGAACAGTCTATAGCTGGGACTTCCGATTCTAGAGAGTTGTGGCCAAGTGTATGCTTTTAAAGGCAGTCCATCTTTCGCCTTCGTCTTAGTTGATTGTTCTTCTGCTACCTTATTTTTTCTGTATAGATAGATAGATAGATAGATAGATCGTGTATTTCAAAAGCCCAAGAGCCATATACACACAAAAATTATGAAAAATAGAAAAATTACAACAGAGCAAATTACGAAACACACATTAACGTGATACATAGCGAAAAATAACTTCTGGTAAATTACCAAAAAGTAACTTTCATTCCATATAATTAATAATAATTAATTTCAAAAACATTTCCTTCTTTCTAGTACCTTTACTGTATAAAGACCAATACTAAATATTGTGGTTGGATTACTACTTTGTAAGATTTTTTGAAGCAGCGAAACAATCCCTTATAAGTATTTTTCCCTTAAATCAGATAACACCGAGCACTTCTGGAGAAAATCGTCCAAATCTTCGTCCTCTTCCCTACAAAGAGGACAGACATACCGACCATCAGGATGTACTATCCCCCTGTCGAACACCATTTGTCTGCTCTAGATTGGAAGGCAATTCGCCCTAAGCTGAATCCATCGACATAAAATCATAGCCGGTAAATTGAATTTAAAATAAATTTCCTCTCCAAAACTAGGTTTAACCTGATTATCATGATTCAATGTAGCAGAATTTAAAACCAGCCCTTGCCAATACTGAATTTCTTGACCCTCTGAGATAAATCGTACCTGGCTTACTAAATTTGTTGGTAGATCAGGGGAACCAAGACCGTCATTCCATAAGTAAGCCATTCCCACTCTTTCAAGTAATGACCTAATTTGGGATGGCCACGACGTTTTCGAACCATAGCTCAACATCTGATAATAAGCAGCACTTACTAGTCTATCTTCATTACACCTAATGATCTTCAACCAAAATCTAAGCATCAAAATAGACCTATGTGGTTTTAAGGAAAACAGGCCCATATCACCTTTCAGAACCTGTGAATGAGTTGTCTGATGTAATCCAAACAGTCTTTTATAATACTGGAGCTGGAGGGACTCCAACTTCTTGTCCGCTTCTCCGCCCCAAATCTCTGCTCCATATTCTAATACTGGTAAAATTTTTGTCTTAAATATTCTTTTATGCATTTTTAGGTTTTTAATTCCCATTATCGTCGGATTTCTAAAAATTGCAGACATGGCCACTTTACCTCTATTAATTAGTTCATCAACATGACTCTTTAAACTTCCATTTTCCGATAAAAAAAATCCTAAATATTTTATTCTTTTACTTACTTTAAGTTCCTTATTATTAAATTTAAATTTATAATGATCTACACCACTTGTTTTCCTTTTTTTAAAAATAACAACTTCACTCTTTTCAACATTCAGCCTTAGTTTTTTCATCTGCAAATATTCTTCTATAAGACTCAAAAGCGTCTGCAGATCTTGCGGTGTTTTAGCCACCAAAGCAATATCATCTGCAAATAATAGTAGTGATAGTTTATGGGTCCCTAGACTAACATTCGGAGCCCATCTATTCTCTAGATAATCAACAAAATCATTGATAAAAATGTTAAACAATTTAGGAGAAAGAGTGCTGCCTTGTTTTACACCCAGCTTAATATTGAAAAACCTAGAAAACCTGTTACCAACTAACACGATTCCACTCACACAAATATACATATTCACTATCAACCTCACAAACAAATGAGGGAGGCCAATTCTAAACAGGGCATCCTTTAAAAGCTCTCTGTTGACACTGTCAAACACCTTTTGGAGGTCTAGAAATCCCACATAAAGACAAGTTTTTCCCTTTCTGTATTTATCAATTAATGCCTTTAAAATAAATATTGTATCTACCGTCCCGTACCCTGTTCTAAAACCTCCTTGTTCTTCATGTATTATATTATTTTTATTTAACCATTCAGAAAGCCTTGTATCTAGTATTTTCTCCATTATCTTACTTAAAGCAGGGACTAGCGCTATTAAACGATAATTTATGTGCAACTTAGGGTTACCTCTCTTAAAAAGCGGCATAAGCAATGATCTCTTCCACTCATTTGGCTATTGTCCTGAAATTAACTCCTTATTACAAAGAAAAACGATTATCGACATAAAAATTGAAAGAAAATTCTTAAATAACGTTATTGGTACACCATCAACACCCGCAGCCGAACCTCCTTTTAAATTCTTGAATACAAACTTATCCTCATCATTACTCACTTCCCCTACTAAATCATAATCATGTTCCTTCATGGGATAAACAACCTTCTCTGTGGTATGTGTTACCTCTTGTAATTCTGCGCAATTACCTTCCAAGCTGTCTAGGTAATCAGGCCATGAGTTGGCGTCTGGAGCCACCTGTGTCTTTCCTTTTTCATTTCCAATATCATTCCTTATATAACCCCAAAACTTCTTAAAATCTTTGTTTCTAAAATAATTTGCAATATCCAGTTTCTTCTTAATCTCAAACTCTTTTTTTTCCTTTTAATTAACCTTTTATAATCTCTCCTTTTATGTTTATATTCGGCTAATCTTAAACTTTGCTCTTCAGGTTTATCACATTCTTTTAAAAGACTCAATAAATATCTGACCTTTTCTTTGATTAACTTACAGTCCAAATCAAAATATCGCTCGTTTTTTTTTTTATTTTTATTCAGATTACACGATGCTGCACAACTGCAAATTATTTCATTTAACTCCATAATTATACCATGTATATCTTTTCCATCTTCTTCTAACGCTTTCAACTTATTTGTTATATGCAACTTCATAAGCTCCCTTTAAAATTTTTCAAAATCATTATCATTTAAATCATATTTAATTCTTTTTCCTAAGCCCTCTAATCTAAGCTCCCCATTAGATGAATTTCTAACTCGAGGAACAACATCCTGAAGCTTCCCAGTGTTCAGCTCAAGCTTAATAGCTCTATGATCGGATCCAACTAAATCTAGTACATCAATATCAATCGATTGAGGTACAAATTTTGTATTAATCAGCGCATAATCTACAACACTTGGAGTTGGGCCCGAAAGGCAAGTGAACTCGACCAGACCCTTATCATTTCCAAAACTTCCATTCGCAATGATCAGACCATGTTCCCCGCAAAGCGCCAGGAGCTTTCTTCCCCAAACATTTATCTTTCTTTTTTCATCCTTATTACTTCGCGGTAATCCACAACAAGTTGGGACCAAATCCCCTAAATCTGGGATTAATAAATCTGGAACCTCAACGCCGGTATAAGCATTGAAATCCCCCATCGAAACGCACTCAAAATCACTATAACTTTCATGTATTAGCGACAATTCATCATCTAAAATTTCCCAAGTATTTTCTTGATTATAAGAACTATTTTGTGGAGGGATATACACAACGCCCAAAATAATCTCTTCCCACATTTAAAACAAATACGCAGCCAAAGTAAATTTTCAAATCTACTATTAACTCTTTCATAACCATCAATAGCTGATGATTTAATCAAAACCAAAATACCATCATAATGTCTGTTATTTTTTGCTGGTTTACGCACAACCTGTTCAACCAAATACCCTGGGAGAGGTGATATAGGAGAATGATCGTTCCATGTTTCAATAAACGAAATCACATCAAACGAAAATAATTCATCATATAAATAAGGTAGCTTATCACGTAGTCCTTGTATGTTCCATGACAATAAACTCAGTGTTGGGGTTCCACCCCTGTTTCTTTTCCTTTCAGATAAATGACCTGTTTTCGTTTCTTTAATTACATTTGCTTATAGTATAATTTCAAAAGACAGGTTAAATTCCCGTTAATAAGTGATAGCGGTTTTGTAATAGGTAAGCTGTAAAGCAAGTTTATTTTAGTACTTCCTGGTTCGGAGTCATTGAAAGAAAAATCTAAGAGGCAAAATCAGGTTTGAATGAGGAGGTAGCTGATTGGCTGGGCCAAGTGACGGTCCCACCCATACAAACAGTGCTGTACAAATTATTATTATGTTTTAGTCTGCGGTCTGACCCCAGTCGGGGACATATATATTTTTGTGGTTTTTATTACCCTTTTTGGTAGAATACAAGTAAGGTATTTTCTACAAACTGTGTACTATTCTCCGTAACCCAGGCAGGGTAGGAATAGAGCTACAAGGTACCGTCATTATTATATTGACAGGGAGGGTTGTTACCTCCAAGGAGAGAGTACAGATTTTCTAGCCGTAACCCAAGGTGGGTACATTTGGCTTTAGAAAGTGGCCATTTGACCACTCGATCGCGTTATCATACCCTGGGACAGGGTATACTGTAAATAGGGTAGTACCAAACCCGATATTTCCAGAACCGTTTGGGTAAGAGCGGGAATCTCACTAACATTTGGGGCCGACAAGGGGTTC
This sequence comes from Artemia sp. Qi Xiang Cuo, assembly GCF_049724085.1. Lineage (NCBI taxonomy): Eukaryota > Metazoa > Arthropoda > Branchiopoda > Anostraca > Artemiidae > Artemia > Artemia sp. Qi Xiang Cuo. Next base: position 73,752,027 of record NC_142805.1, on the reverse strand, counting down.
TCCCCTTCGAGTAAGTAGCATACCAACCTTTTTTGCACCATTTAGGCCTTTAAAAGTGGTGACCCCGCAAGTACACCCTAATAAGTGGTGCCAGTGGTAGCTAGCACTACGAACATTGGTGGCAGCAAGAACAGGAATTTTTAACAGCGTTGATAATAAAAGAATTCTACGCTATCGAAGAGACAAGTAATTTAGCCTACAAAAGTAGCCTATTGTGGTTACAGAGACTCTATATAAGAAATAGCAAAGAGAAATTTTTATCTGAGCTGTGCCTAGTCGGATAATAATAAGTAATAAAATTTACGAATCAATATATCACACAACTAATTAGTATTCAAAAATATAAGGCTAAAATTGCTGTGTGTCAAAACAATGTTCCGCAAGAAAACTGGAAGTTAAATGGATAAAAAAATTTTCATTTAGACCGAAGGGGTAATTCGAAGTTAACGCAATTTTTAAATTACGTTGGACAGAGATGAAATTAATTTTAGATCAAGAAGAGCGATTGAAGCACATAGAAAAAGTAGGAAAATAGAAAAAAAGGCAAATATAGAGGCCTTTGAAAGAGAGCACCAAGAATATAAAGGAAAAATGCAAGCTGAGAAAGATGCAATTAGACAGAATAGAAAACAGGACGAAAGGGCCTAGATTAGCCTATAAAGAAAGAGACAATACGAATAAAGAACGAACAGATTCAGAAAATGAATTGAGAAGAAATAATGACAAACGAAGTTTTGAAATTATGTCGGACAGATATGAGATTAAAAGGGCGAGTGAAGCCCATAGAATAAAAAGAGAGAGAGATAGAAAAGAAAGGGAGAAAGATATGAAACAACAAATATTAAATTTCATGAAGGAAGTGAGAATAGCCAGAGAACGAGAAGACGAAAGAGATAGAAATGAAAGGGAACAAAGAGAGAAGGAAGAAAGAATAGCTAGAGAGAAAGAAGAAAGATATCACCAAGAGTTTAAAAGAACCATGGTAAGCCTAATAGAGACCCGCTGGGGAATTCCAGAAAGTGAGATTTTATCACAACTAACTTCTAGGCTGTCAGATAGCCATAATAATTTGTCTAAAAATCAATCGCGAGAAAAAGGAAATTACCAGACACTAAACACTTTTACGAGAAAAAATAATACTTCGCTAACCACGGGGGGAGATGAACCGGCCCATAAAACAAATGGGAAGGCTGTGCCACCCTATCGGAAAAACGAAATACATGATACGCGTGTTCAAAATGTTGATAATCCACAAAAGGGTGCAGAAATAAATAGACAAGATAATATTGAAAATAAGACGCGCGAAATTGATTTTTCAGGAAAATTTGCAAATAACAGAAAACTTGAGAACACTTTTAATAAATATGAGACGCGAACAAATTCAGGCCAAAATGAAACACCGATTGTACCAGAGAAAAAGGAGACAAAATTTATTGTGCGCGCTTTTCCTCGGAAAGTTCGAGAGATTCTAGTAGAATATGAAAAACCAAATGTCGGAGTTCAATTCCCATTTGATGACGAAATAATTGTTTCTGCGGTAAGAATAAAGAAGACTATAAGAGAGAAAAGAGATATTAAACGGAGATACAATGAAGAAATGCAGTAAAGGATGAACACAGAAGTCCAATTCAGATTTAATGACTATTTATTTAATGCTACTACAAAACAAAAGAAAACTAAGAGAGAGAAAAGACATATTGAACGAAGCTACAATGAAATTATTCAGTCAAAGATAATGGACACTGGAGTCCAAATCAGTTTTAACGATGATTTATTATTTTGCGCGAATGACAAAATTGAGAAAAGTAGAGACGAAAAGAGGAATGTAAAGAAGAGACAAAACTTGGAGATTCAGCCTGCAGTGGCGAAAAATAAAAATTATCTGGGCTGTGCCTGGCTAAAATAAACAATAAGGGGAAAAATAAAATGTCAGATGGGCTGTGCCTTGAAAACATAAACATTAAGGAGGAAAAAGGGGTCAAAGACCCGTCGGGACTAAAAGAAGATGGATACAAAAGAGAGATGAATGACCTACAACGGGTTGGAGGAAAGTTGGGAGATATTGAATGTCGAGTCGGATTGGCAAAGGTTGGAAATGAATCTGAAATGAGTATTATTAATTCAAGAGATATGTCGATCCTTTATGAGGGGGAGGAATCCCTTGGGGAAGATCCCCTGCGGGAAGTCACGAAATATACCCCTTTTCCTCAATGCACAACTGATGGACTGTGATCCCTTTCGAGTAAGGAGTTCTCCCCTTCGAGTAAGTGGCATAGCAACCTTTTTTGCGCCATTTTTGCCTTTAAAAGTGGTGACCCCGCAAGTACACCCCAATAAGTGGTGCCAGCGGTAGCTAGCACTACGAACACTCAGTATATGGCTCTTTATTTCCTATGCGTCTTTGCTTTCTGTCAGTGCATTAATATCACTAGCCATTTCTTGGAGTTTCTCGTTCCTGGCCTCTGTCGAAGAAAAGGCAAAATTTTAATACTCACGACTGCGACTATTAATATCTGTTAGCACTCGCTGACTATTATCAACAAAATTACGGGAAAAACCACTGCGAGGTCTTCTGTTAAGTCCTTTTCTTGGAGAATGGTTTCCTCTGGGTGCCACGTTACGAGTGACTGGTCGATGTAGGTCATTAGGGCTAATGACAGCAAAAAAAAATACATTACTTTCAGCTGGGAAAAAAATACAGTACTCTTCTAACACTTTTGAACAGAAAAATTTGAATAATGTAAAAAAAAATACAGGTTGCAAAAATTAGACACCCCCCCACCTTTTAAAAATATGGAGATAATGAATTTGCCAAATAAGGGCAATCAGCATAAAAACTTGTGAAGGTTATTGAAAAAAACATGAAACATAAATATAGGCTTAAAAAAAAGACCTATTTTACTGAAAAAGAGGAAAAAGACTTGAAAAAAACCCTTACTCTTCATTGAAATAAAGAATCGAAAAAAAAGAGAAGGGTTCATGTTGAAAATATAGTCAGACAAAATTAAAGGAGAAGAAACTGAATGGAGTCAATTAAACTCTGTTATACGTACTTATTGAACTGGACAAAGGAGACTAGTACGAAAATTGTGCTAAATAGGTACAAAATAAGTAGTATTAATTATACAGAGCCGCCGTTACAGTTGCTAACGCGGCTCGGAATTAATTGAAATATTGGAGAAATGCTTCAAGTAGACAGGAAATATTTTGCTCTCTTATGTGGGAGTCGTTTTCCAAAAAAAATGACTAGCATGTCATAGAAAATTAAAAGTAAGGCACATAATATCCTTAAGAACCTAAGTTGCAGTCGGAACCTGAGACAAGACCACTAAAAGTTGGGAAGTTAAAGTGAAAATAGTCATTGTCACTTTTGTATGTCTAAAAATAAACTACTGTTTGCCATGAAGGCACGACATTTTTCTGCAGAAGGGCAGTTCTTCGCATAAAAGAATAGCCCGAGAGAAAACTTTGGCCACAAATAAAAAAATGTGGCAATACTATAAATAATTAATTATTGCGTGTTCAGGTTCATAATAGTCCTTTTAGCTGTATCTGATGACCAAAGGACCTAGAAATGTTATAAGGAGCTACCAGAAGGCAACCTTGGTGAGCAAACCTTCAGAGTAAAGACAAAAGCCATTTGCTAATAGCTTAAGAGGTATAAGGTGAACAGCAAAATTTTTTAACTTATCAGATCCAAGCTGTAAATGAAGCCTTAGCCCAAAAGGACACTAAAGCTGAAAAAAAAGAGAGATTACAGGCAAAAACGTTATAAAACTGTCTCAAGTACCAAATATTCGAAAAGAATTAGAAAACTCAAAAGTCTGAATAAACAAACAGGCATATAGTAAGCTAATGTCAGTTAATGAAAGAAGTGGGTTCGAAATAGAACCAAAGTAGTAAAACAAAGATAAGAAAATATATGTAGTCGTATACGGAAAAGATATGTAAATTTTTATTAATTTAATTGTAAAAATATATAAAATTATAAATTTATTTTTAAAAATTTTATAAATATTGAAATTTTTATCGTAAAAAAAAAAAAAAAAAAAAAATATAAAGATGTAAATAGCAAAGTCATGTTATATGAACTATTTCCAAGTGCTTGTATGGAGACTAATCACAGTGCTCAACTATAGTGTATAAATCTATTAATTAGGGAAGATTTATTTTTATTTTAGATTGCAGCTAAGACTTCTCAGATAAAAGTCTTGGCGGGCTTATTTAAAAGTTGTAAAAAGAACAAATATTGCAGTGATTAAATAAATTATTAGGGTACATAATTATTATTTGTTTTTAACAATTAAGTTATGTATCAGCATAACTTCGGTATAATATATATATATATATATATATATATATATATATATATATATATATATATATATATATATATATATATATATATATATATATATATATATATATATATATATATATATATATATATATATATATATGTAACCTAAAACTATCCATGTGAATATAATGAATTAATATGTTGAGTATTTGTGTTTTTATTTTTATATCATCCAAAAAGTATTCTACATGAATACTTCATAAGCAATTCACAAAACACTAATTTGAATTAATTCCAATGCTAGTCTATACCGTGTGTTTTATTTTTTTAATGCTTTAAGTTTTAACCAGTATTTAAATATTCTTTCTAGTTTTGCGAATAAAAACAATACTTGTGTAAGTTATTACACATTGCTTCTCTGTATATGTATTCTCACGTTATTAAATAAAGACCATATACCGACGTTTATTGACTGTCTTTGAGAACTTACGTAAACCGTTACATCAGTCAGTATAAAAGGTATAAATAAAGAAGTTGACAGAGGTTTACAAAATATCCAGCAGGTGAATTTTATGATGCTCTTTTCGAAATATCAGAGATTTCCGAAGATTCACAAATTAAAAGCGAAGCAAAATCTCTGGGAAATGAAATGAAAGATTATAATTTTTAGTATTACTGGGGTTTTGGTATGATTTACTGTTCCAAGTCAACTATGTTAGCAAAGAACTTCAAAGTGAACCTGTAGACGTATCCATTGCACTTTCTTCATTTGAAAAACTTTTAAAATGGCTAAAGAACCACAGAAATACTGAATTTGAACAAGTTTTAGTTCAGGCAAAAACTGTTGCAGAAGATTTGGAAGTATCAACAGAATTTCGAAATAAAAGGCTTCAGAAAAGAAAGATACATTTTAATTATGAAGGCGATGATCATGGGCACCGGCAAGAGGTGGCAGGGGGGCCATGACCCCCTGGAAATTTGGGACTATAAAGTAATTATAAGGAAACTAAAGGAAAAAGAGAAGAATAGGAAGAAAAACATGGAAAAAATGTGTGTTGCCCAATTGTTGGCAGTCTGCCAATAGATTTTGACCCTTGTTAAGGAAAACATAAGTTCTAATTTATGACTGAGGGACCCGTTTCTAGTTTTCCACAAAAATTTTTCTATATGATTTGGTTGGAGTAACAATAAAAAAAATCAAATTCTTCATAGTAATGAATAGTAAGTAAAAATCGATCCTTGTCAGTAACGAAAGTATAAGAACCTAATTATTGATAACATTCAATCAAAGAATCAGCTTTTACGGTGATCCTAAATATGTATTTGTTAATTAGTGCAGCTATTAGTACACAAGAAACTTCGTTTAATTGCAAGAAAAATGCACAAGGAAAAAAACTATCCATGAGCTGATATATGAAGCCACTTTAATCAGAAATGTTTCCCCTAAACGAAATGCTGGGAATTTTTGTGTTTTTCCCCTGAACGGATACGTTTTTCTGTGTTTCATTGTTCTTTTTTTTTCAGGAGTGATTGTATTTATCTATTTGTCGCTTTGAAAAATATCTAATTTTTTACACTTCTGAAGCCTAAAGGTGTCAAATATAATGGTGTTTGGTATTCTAAAAATATAGAATTAAAAATTTTATTTGATTTTCTTAAATTTAGTTGTAATGTTTTACTTTGAACAAACTACTTTGGTAATCCACTACTTTTTATAAGCAATTGAGTCTAGAAGCATTAAATATTTTGGTGTCTGATAACCAAGTTATCTTGGTTATCAGAAAACTTGGTTATCAGATTATCAAGTTATAATCTAAGAGATGTTCTGGGCTCTAAAAACAGAACATAATCAATGGGAAAAATGCAGGTACTGTTAGCGGGATGGATCAAGTAATTTTTGCTGAATATCTACTTGGTCTCGCCTCAGACTCTTGTATATTTCTGTATGCATCCTTTGTGGAAACATCGAGAGTTGTTAATTCAAAAGTCCCACTCCTATGTTCTCTTGAATAAAAATCCGCCCATGAAAATGTTCATAACTATAATATACAGCACGTTCATCATGTACATGTAAACACTTCATATTTGGACATCTTTCAGCTACCAGCAAAAAGCTAATTGGGTGATCCTTGAGCATTAACAAAAGGTTTGACCGTGATTACATGTCATTTTCGACCCATTTGGCAACATCAAAATGGCTAATAGAAAAAATAAATTTGTATGTCCTGATATTGATTGCTATGTTACTGCTCTCCAACCACGACAATTGGGTCATGGAATGAACTATTATAGAGTTCGTTCGTTAATGTCCGGGTATGGTCTTGGCAGTTGGTTTGCCAAACTTTATCGCTCTGCACTACCGCTGGCTAGAAAACATATTGCACCGGTTCCAGCAGATTTTGCTTCCTCTACGCTACACGATTACGGAGTTGGTAAAGATTTTAAAGAAAGTGTTTCACAAAATCTCAGGTCCAGCGCACGATCCCTTGGCGAGTGATTAATATCGCGACAAAGCGAAAATGGTTTAAAAATGGGGAGAAACGCCTCATCACTCATCAGGCCCTACTCAGGTCAGAAGCGAAAGACATCATCATCACTCTTGTCAAAGAAAAGTAAGAATAAGAAAAAGAAACCAAGAAGAAAAATTTCTAGATCGAAAAGGGATTTCTTTTCCTAGATGGCATATCTACCCCACAAGGAATCTTTAACCCACTGTTACCACATCTCTAAATCTTTTCAATGCAGAAAGTGTGGATGTCAGTGTAAAACACGGGTACTATGATTAATTCTATCCACAGCAACCCCTCTCTGAAAACATACATTTTCAAATTTATTACAATGAAGACTAATTCAAAGATTTATCATCCACATTTATTGATTTAAAAGTTGTGGTTAGGAAAAAGTCTGACAATTTACCTCCCTCCAACGTCAATGGACTATCCTATGAAAATGGAATACTACACAATTTATTTAAACAAATATGTGTCTACACAAATGGAACATTGGTGAGCACTAGCAATAATCTATCGAACTATGCGAGTTACATACAATTTATGTTGATGACTCCTGTGGCCTATAAGAAATTGAGAGGTCTGCCAATGGGCCTTGACTATAGATCAAATGTTGATACTGACGGTGAACTCACTTGGGCAGTGAGCAAGGAGTATCATTTAGTTGGTAGACTTGGAATCAGCGATTTCGTAGATATGACTTAATTAAATCCAACGCCTTTCCACGAATTCCAGAGTTATTCAATTTTTCAAACAAAATGGAATGATTTAGAGTATCAAATGCTTTTTTTATGTCGTAGAAAATACATGCTCCATAATTACCATTATTCAGTGAATCATTAGTTTTAAGCAAAAGGGCTGCAACTGCTTGTTCAGTAGAACGACCCGATCTTAACCCAAGTGGCTTTTGGTTAAAAGATTTTCTTATCCAAATAAGAAAAAATTCATTTTTGAAATAACTTTTCAAAAATCTTTGACAAAGCAGAAAGTATTGCAATAGGTCGGTAATTATTAACATTAGTTTTTATCACCTTTTTATACCGTGGAATAACTCGGGCATTTTTCCATTTAGTAGGGAATACCCCAGAAGATAAACACAAATTAAAAATATAAACAAGACGTATATGAATTACAGATGCAAGGTGTTTCAAAAAATTGGTTGAAAGTCCATCCAAATTTAATAAATTACCTCTATTTAAATCTATTAAATTTTTTTGGAATTCATCAAGATTAACTGGTGTCAAAAACATACTTGTATCCTCTGATTGAAGAAGGTATTCTTTATATGTGCTGAAGTCGATCCAATGCCACGAGTAACATCAGAACCAATACTAGCAAAATGAGCACTGAAAGATTCTGCAATAGCTCCATGTCCCTTTTATTCAACACCATTTTTATCTATTAATAATTCTGGGTAAAAATTATTCCAGTTGTTTCGAATCTTTTGTTTAATTAGATCCCATGTTTTTTTGGGTGAACCTGCATTCCTGAAAGAATTTTCAAAATACCTTTTCTCACTCGTTCTAAGAGTTTTCACAAACAGATTTTTATAATTTTAAATCGTATGCCCTGGGGGCATATAAGAACAATATTGGCACAATGTATTATTTATTATTTTTTTCCTTTAGACCAGGGCACTTTGTATTAAAGAAGTTGCTGTAGAAACGTTGAAAAGGGATCATTCAATTGGAAATTCGAATGGCCTGTGCCCTGTTTAATAGTCGAAAGTGATCGGAAGGCAATTAACACCCCTTCCACGCCCACCATTTCCCGAAACACATCCAATCAAAATTTGTAGATAGCCATTTTGTTCAGCGTAGTTGATTTCCATATAGAAATCATGTTTTTGAGAAGGACACTCCCCAACAGCCCTCAGGGCACGGGTTGTAAGTTATGCCCTTGGGGCATATAAAGTTTTAATAGAAACTGTTGTCGTAGAAAATTCATAAAAGGATTATTAGATTGTAATTTGAATGGGCTCGAGCGCTTTTTAATAGTCACAAGTAAATGAAGGGCAGCTGGCCCCCCTCTCCGCCCAACTTTTCCCCAAACAAATCCAATCAAAATTTCGAGACAGCCATTTTGTTCAAAGCAGTTGAAAGTTCTGAAAATTAGATCTTTGAGGATGACACCCCCCCCCCCCAATTCCGCAGGTTAAGGTTTATAAGTTATGCCCGGGGGGCATATAAGTTTTTATAGAAAGCGTTGTCGAAGAAACTTCAAAAATGGCTCATTCGGTTGGAAATTGAAATGGCTAGTGCTCTTTTTAATAGTCGAAAGTGATTGGAAGGCAACTAACACCCCTTCTACGCCAACCATTTTCCCAAACACATCCAATCAGAATTTTGAGATTGCCATTTTATTCAACATGGTTGAAAGTTCTGGAAATTATACCTTTGAGAGGGACACTTCCCCCATAGTCTTCAGGGCAAGGGTTATAAGTTATGCCCTGGGGGCGAATAAGGTTTTCATTGAAAGCTTTGTCGTAGAAACTTGAAAAAGAGCTTATTTGATTGAAAATTCAAAGGGCTTGTGGCTGTTTTAATAGTCGAAAGTAATTGGAGGGCAACTAGCCCCCTCTCATGCCCACGATTTATTCAAAAACATCCAATCAAAATTTTGATATAGCCATTTTGTTCAACGTAGTTGTAAGTTCTGGAAATTAGGTCTTTGAGGATGACAACCCCTCCCCCTCAGAGCCCTCAGGGTAAGGGTTACAAGTTATGCCCTGGGGGCATATAAGGTTTTTATTGAAAGCTTTGTCGTAGAAACTTGAAAAAGGGTGCATTCGATTGGAAATTCAAAGGGCTAGTGCTTTTTTTAATAGTCGAATGTGATTGGAGGACAACTGACCCCCCTCTCACGCCCACCTTTTCCCCAAACACATCCAATCAAAATTTTTAGATAGCCATTTTGTTCAACGTAGTGGCAAGTTTTAGAAATTAGGTCTTTAAGGATGACAAACCTCGCCCCGCCCCCCCCCCCACATCCCTCAGGGCAAGGGTTGTAAGTACTGCCCTGGGGGCTAATAAGACTTTTATAAAAAATGTTGTCGTAGAAATTTCAAAAAGGGCTTATTCGATTGGAATTCGAAAGGGCTAGTGCCCTTTTTACTAGTCGACAGTCATTGGAGGGCAACTAACCCCCTTCTCACTCCCCCCATTTCCCCCAACACATACAATCAAAATCTTGAGTTAGCCATTTTTTCAATTTTATTGAAAGCTCTGGAAATTATATCTTTGCGGATGACACCCCCCCCCCTCACCTCCCTCAGGGCAAGGGTTGTAAGTTATGCCCTGGGGGCATATGAGGTTTTTATAGAAAGAGTTGTCGTAGAAACTTCAAAAAGGGCTAATTCGATTTGAAATTGAAACGGGTAAAGCCCTTTTTAATAGTCGAAAGTGATTGAAGAGCAGCTTAGCCCCCTCTCTCGCCCACCATTTTCCCAAACACATCCAATCAAAATTTTTAGATATTTATTTTGTTCAACGTTGTTTAAAGTTCTGGAAATTAACTCTTTGAGGATGACACATTGGATGTGCACAGGGCTAGTGCCCTTTTTAATAGTCGAAAGTGATTGAAGGGTAACTAACCCTCCTCTCACACCCACCATTTCCCTAAACACATCCAATCAAAATTTTGAGATAGCCGTTTAGTTTAACGTAACTTAAAGTTCTAGAAATTAGGTCTTTGAGGATGACAGCCCCCTCACAGCCCTCAGGGCAAGGATTGTAAGTTATGCCCTGGGGCCTTATAAGGTGTTTATAGAAAATGTTGTCGTAGAAACTCAAAAAGGGCCCATTCGATTGGAAATTGAAAGGGTTAGTGTCCTTTTTAATTATCGAAAGTGATTGGAATCCTTGACATTTTTATAGTAAAGTTCGATCTGGGTACAATGTATTATTATTTTTTTTTTATTAAGACCAGGGTACTTCGTATCGAAGGAGTTGTCTTAGGAATTTCGAAAAGGTATCATTCGATTGAAAATAAAAATGACTAATGCCCTTTTTAATAGTCAAAAGTGATTGGAGGGCAACTAGTCCCCCTCCACACCCCCCCTCCCATTCGCCCATTATTTTTTAAGCCTTAGTGTTTCCTTAAGATTAAGTCAATATTCACTGTGTTAATGCTAATTCTCAATATTAGCAGTATCCCAAGAACGACTAAGGGTATTATATTCAAACTTTTGGGGCTACTTCTGCTCTTAAAATTTATTCAAATCAAAATAGCGCAAGTGTATCCAAGCTATCAAAGAAAGTAAACAGATTTTTTTTGCGAATGGTATCAAGTTTTCTATTTCAGGTCAACTAGAGGAGGTATGAAGCTAAATCAAACACTACTATTTGTGTCCAGATTTTTAAAAGGGTGTATGTTGTTAAAAATTGCTGAAAATTTTTCTCCAGCATACAAATAGCAGGCCAAACTATAAAGTCTGAAAAAAACATAGATTTAAAGTATTATTTTCTTTTTCCTTGAAAAGACTATGTCAATATAAAACGAACAAAAATTAATTAAAAAATTTTTTTCCACAAAATAAGTTTTTCAAAGAAAAGTAAAGAACTCCATTAAATCCAAAATGAGCAAAAACTAAAATCAAATAATCTACCAAGCGTGAAACTACCACAAATCAGCATTTGTAAATAAATAAAACCCAATACGAGAATAAATTAAAACAAATAGCCGAGTTAGACTAATAACGAGCAGAAATTAACATGAGTAGGGCTCAAAACCCCTATGCCTTCCCATGGCCAGAACATAGTTTGCACTTTACTGAAAAAAACGAATGTGGATTTTCAGTTTAATTTACATATACTGATATTTAGTAATTAAAATGTTAATATTATTTGATTTATTAAAGCTATGAAAGTAAAAACATTTACATTTTTTTTCAGTAAAGTGTAAATTATGTTCTGTTCTTGGGAAGGCATAGGGCTTTTGAGCCCTACTCATGTTAATTTCTGCTCGTTTTGAGTTTGACTCGGTTAGGTACTGAAATTTCTGTTCGTTTTGAGTTTCATATTTATCGATGCTGATTTGTGGTAGTTTCACGCTTGGTAGATTATTTTATTTTATTTTTTTGATCATTTTTGGTTTAATGGAGTTCTTTACTTTTCTTTGAAAAACTTATTTTGTGGAAAAAGTTTTTGTAATCAAACAGTTCGTGGTAACGAACTTGTAAGTAAGGAGTGACCCGGCTAAATGGTAATCGAAACTCTAAAAAACGGAATTTTGATACCAATAGATACATCAAAAGAATCAAATTTTAATTCTGATTTAAAATATAGAAGTTTCATCAAGTTTAATTTTACCCATCAAAAGTTAAGCACCTAATAAAATTTCGCTGATTTTCGAAAAAAAGGGAAAAGACCCCCTACAAGTTAGAGAACCTAAATGAAAATCACACCATCATATTCAGCGTAACAGAGAACCCTACTTTAGAGGTTTTAAGCTCCTTTCTACAAAAATGTGGAATTTTCCATTTTTTGCCAGAAGAAAGATCACGGATGCGTGTTTATTTTTTATTTTTATTGTTATTTTTTATTTTCCCCAGGGGTGATCGTATCGACCCAGTGGTCCTAGAATATCGTGGGAGGGCTCTTTGGAACGAAAATTAAAATTTCTAGTTCCCTTTTTAAGTGACCAAAAAAATGGAGGGCAACTAGGCCCCCTCCCACGCTTATTTTTTTCCCAAAGTCACCCGATCAAAATTTTGAGATAGCCATTTTGTTCAGCATGGTCGAAAATATTATAACTATGTCTCTTAGGATGACTTAATCCCTCGAAGCCCGCGGGGGGAGGGCTGAAAGTTACGAACTTTACCCAATGTTAACACATAGTATTAGTTATTGGGAAGTATACAGAAGTTTTCAGGGGGAATTTTTTATGATAGTTGGGGGTGGGGGTGGGTCGGGGGTTTTATGGGAGGATCTTTTCATGAAGAAAGTTTTCATGGGTGAAGGGACATTGCTATGAAGGGGGCGTCGGATTTCCCATCATTATTTAAAAAAAAATCAGAAATTAAATATAAGAAAACAAGTTTTTCACTTGAAAGTAAGGAACAACATCAAAACTTAAAACAACACAACAACGAACAAACAAAAAAATATTAGCTATATGATTGGGTTCACCATCTAGTCAATTCCTCGCTCTTTAAGCCAAAGATTTTTTAGTACTTTCATAAGAGCTATTTATTCTAATTAACGGCCTTTGGGGTCAAACGGCATTAAGGGGTCATTTTTAAAGAATTGGAACACAATTCGAACTTTAGCTTAAAGAGCAAGGTATCGACTAGGGGGCAAACCCCCTAATTTATGTATTAAAAATATATGAATATAGAAGTTCGTTACGTAAGTTAATTTGTAAGTTACGTATATTTATTACTAATAAAAACGTTCGTAAACAAAATTCAACAAGTTTTGAGAAAGCCATTTAACCAAATAAAAGTAAAATTAATATGCAAATTTCGTTTTAATTATTCATGCACGGTGAGCCAAAATCAAAACCTGCATTAATTAAAAAACATTCACAAATGAAATAAAAAAAACAAGTTTTTTTAACAGTAAGTAAGGGACGACGTTAAAACTTAAAACGAACAGAAATTATTCCGTATATGAAAGGGGCTGTCCCCTCCTCAACGCCTCGCTCTTTACGCTAAAGTTTGACTTTCTCACAGCTCAATTTTTTTTAAACAATAAAATTTTGTTTTAATTGCAAATTTTTTAAATTAACTTTAACGAAATTCATATCATCAGGTTCAGCTTATCAACGAACATTATTAAAGAAGCTTCAAACTCCTATTTGCAAAAATGTGGAATTTTGCATTTTTAATTAACTTTAACGAAAATTACACCATCACATTCAGCTTATCTGAGAACCATATTAAAGAAGTTTCACGCTCCTATCTGCAAAAAGGTGGAAATTTGCATTTTTTTGCTCGAAGAAAGATCACGATGCGTGCCCTCCAAAAAATGGAGGGCAACTAGGCCCCCTCCCACGCTCATTTTTTCTCAAAGTCACACAATTAAAATTTTGAGATAACCATTTTGTTCAGCATAGTCGAAAATCTAATAAATATGTCTTTTAGGATGACTTAATCCCCCACAGTTCCCAGGGGAAGGGCTGCAAGATATGAACTTTGCCCATTGCTTACATATTGTATTGGTTATTGGGAAGTATAGTACATACATTTTCAGGAAGGATTTTTTTCTGGTGGGGGGGGGGGCTGGAGGAGGGGGTTACTCGGGAGAATCTTTCCGTGGAGGATGTTTCTTTGGGGTAAGGGACATTTCTATGAAGGGGGCGCCGGATTTCCAAGCATTATTTAAAAAACGATCAGAAATTAAATTAAAAAAAACAAATTTTTTCAACTGAAAGTAAGAAGCAACATTAGAACTTAAAACGAACAGAAATTATTACGTACATTATGGGGTTCTCCCCCAAGTCAATACCTCGTTCTTTACGCTACAGTAAAGAACGTAGTGTTTTTTAGTGCTTTCAAAAGAGCTATCTATTTTAATTAAACGGCCTTTGTGATTCAGGGGTTTGTTAATTAAAATTTTTTTTAACTTTTAACGTAAAGAGCGTGGTATTCACTAAGGAGAGAACCCACTCATATACGTAATAACATATACGTAATAAAAAAAAGAAGAAAAAAAGCGATACGGCTCAATAGTAATCGAAACTTTTAAAAACTGAATTTTGATGTCAATAAATGTATCAAAAGAATGGGCTTATAATGCTGATTCTAAATATATAAATTTTATTAAGTTTAGTGCACTCATCAAAGGCTACGAGCCTGAGAAAATTTACCTGATTTTTAAAAGAGGGAGGAAACATCCCCTACAAGTGAAAGAATTTTAATGAAAATCCCACCGTCAGATTCAGCGTATCAGAAAACCCTATTACATAGGTTTCAAGCTCATATCTGCAAAAATCTGCAACTATATCTGCAACTTTTTTTGCCAGATGAAAAATATACGAATATAGACGTTTGTTACGTAAGTTAATTTGTAAATTACGTCAAAACCAAATTTAGAGACAGCCATTTAGCAAAAGAAAAGTAAAATTTTTATGCAAATTTTGTTTACTTATTCAATGACGGTGAGCCCAAATCAAAGCTGCATTAACTAAAAAATGATCAGAAATTAATAAAAAAAACAAGTTTTTTAAACTGAAAGTAAGGAACGACATTTAAACTTAAAATGAACAGAAATTATTCCGTATATGAAAGTGGTTTTCCCCTCTTCAACCCTTCGCTCTTTACGCTAAAATTTGACCCTGTCTCACAACTTTATTTTTTTTAAACAATAAATAAATTTAGCGTAAAGAATGAGGCGATGAGGAGGGGACAGCCCCTTTTATTTACGGAATAATTTATGTTCGTTTTAAGTTTGAATGTCACTCCTGAAATCCATGAAATCTTTTACATCAATTTTATTTGCAGAAATTTCATCAATTAAAGTCTCACAAAGGCCTAAAATATCAGTACCCGAACCAAATAAAAACTTCTCAATCACACCCGTCCGCTCACCCATCTCCGACAGTTCCAAAACGATATCCTCCTAGAACAAGAATTTTTTGAGTAGTTTCATTAAAAAATACATATTTATTTGTGGAATATTATAAGAATGTGAAATATCATTAATTTCATGAGCTAAATGACCTTGAAACACCGAATTAAATAAAACTGACCTCCTTTCTAATTTCTGTAACCTTGATAACGGGATTACATTCAAATAACTATCCATTATCATAATTTAGTGCCACACGAAAAGATAGCCTTCCAGCATCCCCCCCCCCTAAGAAACGAAAAACATTAAAAATCACACTGAATGGGCTTTTTCTCATGGGAAACAACATAAAAATCTACTGTAAGCCATAATATAATAAATAAAACCTAGATATTGATAAAAAAAAAGGAATTTTTTCCCGTTCTTAGCATACGAAGGCTAGATAATTACACTCGTAAACTCGAACAAAATAAGAAAAACAAAAGCAAAAGTTACGTCCCGACCGAACCACAGAATGCATACTCACAATAGTCAGCTGGTCACAACTTGAAACAATCTCATTTCTTTTTGACGCCAAATTCATTGATGTAGCACAGCACAGGGGGACCTACTGGGGGGATCCAGGCTTGTGAGCTTTTCTGTTTGAGCTCATTTTTCTTCTTTATAAGAGATGATCTAATTTCCCGAACTGATGTGCTGACATCATCTGTTAAGTAAACCTTTGAGAGAATATGGCAATTCTCAATCTTTATTTCTTTTCTGAAATCATGGTCTCTAATTTTTTTTTATTCGCTCAGGGCAAAACCATATATTTGTCATTTGTATTTTTAAGTCTCAACTTAAATCAAACCATATATTTGTCATTTGTATTTTTAAGTCTCAACTTGGTAAATTTATCATTTTGTTCCATGATTTGAAAATCACATCGAACAAATAATTTCAACAATAGTTCGTTAATTTTATCATGACTCTCTTCTTTTTACCAACCCTTTAAATTACATGCAATAATATTATTTTGCCGTTCAGCATTTTCTAGTATTAAGATTTTGTTTTAAAGTGACCCGAGTCTAGAATTGTCGCATGCAACGAAATTTTTGATGCGTTTTTTAAAGTAAATAGTGACGAAGATTTCCCTATTGTTCTTCGTTCTTTTGTTGTTTGTTTTTTGAAGTCTTTTTTTGTACCCCCCCCCCCCGAAAAAAAATACTTTTTCACCCCCCCCCCCCCAAAAAAAAAAAGAATCGTACGAAGAAAGATAAGATAGAAAGATCGAAGAAAGATACGGCCCTGTTATGTATATTTTAGGGTGGCAGTTACAATTAAGGTGATACGTGACAATTTTCTTCTTTTTTTTAATCATTAGATTAATGTAGAAATTGAAAGCTTTCAGCGACACTTAATGAAATTTTCGAGTTGGAAAATGATACAAATTCTATTTCTAAATCCACCCTCAAAGTTTTACTGTGGTTTTCAGAAGTATCACGGTAAAAAATCAGCAAAACGTGACCTCAGAGCAAATTTGTTCTTCTGCAGAAAGAATTTTTTCTCAGATATCCTGCCATCTATCATAATTTATTACAGGTTTTTGAATGGTATATGTTGTTTTGTTCTGCATGCCATAGTTATACCTCTACAACTCTGCAATTGTCCTATTGTAACGAATTTTGAAAATCTGAGAGCAATTTTGTCCCATGAGCCAAAATTGTCCTACTAGGTGGTTTTTGCATCAATATCATCAACAAAAGAACCAAAGAGCACATGGGCGTACGAAGCTTCTTGTCTAAGGGGGGGGGCAGCCAATTCTCTGATGAGAGGGGGGAGAATCTGAAGTTATATTGTCAGTTCACAAAACCTTACATTGCCAGCAAGTTCTATCATACCTATGAAATCTTTATTAATAAGTAGTCACCAAAAGTCATCAATAGGCTGAAGCATTAATCTTCTTGGACTAGAGCCAAATCTTTCCAAGACATTATGGATAATTGCTTCTTGTTTGACTTTTATTCTGTCATTTCGGCTGTTTTGTCAACCATCTACCTTTTATCAACTGCTTTTTTTAGCCATCTACCTTATTTCAACTGCTTTTTCAACCTTCTGCTTTTTCAACCATGTACTTTTTCAGCCACATCTGGTGTCAATTTGAAGTTCAAGGGGGGGGGGGCAGTAGCCCCCCCCCCTCCTGCTTTCTCCTCCGTAAGCCCATGAAAGAGTACTCTTCATTCGAAGATAAATTTTTGTGGGAAAGGATTCAGTTCTCATCTCGCCTGTCGTGTATTCAACAGGTTCAAATGCAAAGATGCCAACTTGAACTTTTTCTCCCTTATTAGTGCAAAACAAAGAAAAAGGCATAAATTAATTAACAAAATTAGCAAATTAGAATGTTACACTGAAGTTGACAAGTTTTTTTAATTGTATCAGATGTTAAGGAAGTGTTTAAACCCAAGCTTTTCATATTTTATTCACAGTAATTATGTCATGCTGTTTTCCAACAAACGTTTTTTTTTTCTTTTTTTTCACTTGAGAGTGCCAGACTGTTGGTCAGAAAATTCAACTTTTGGGTTACGAGAGATCAGTATGTTATCTGCGTAAATCTAAGCGGTTTTTGGTAAAACTGACGCAGAAGAGACAGAGAATGTTTTGTAAACTAAATTTATGAAATACATGTTCTCAAGAATCCTAGAATCTCTGAATACTTTTTCATTTTTTTTTCTCTCTTTAGATATCAAAACAAAGGAGGTGACCAACTTTGAAACTTTCGGATGTTCCAGAAATTTCGATGTTCCAGAAATTTTGGATTTTCCAGAAATTCTCTGCAACCTAACTTGTGTAACCTATTTTCCTTCTAATGTGTCCTCGGATAATGACAGTTCATCCATAACTCTGTCCACCCTCTTTAATGTACCAGCTGTTATCACAAATATGTCTATAAGTGCTGATCAAAATGACACAGTATATTCTGTTGAAATCGGTGTGGAGGATGCTTCTGACAGTGCCAATACTAGGGCACTGGCAGTTAAAGAAGCTGTTGAATCAGTTGAAAGAGGTGTTCAGGAAGTTTGTTTGTGTCTCTTTTGGTAGGACTATAAAATCCCTTTGTGTGTTGAAAATCTCTTAATATTTCATTGACTTTTGCCATGCTCAAAAGTCCAAATACAAAACTTGCAAACATTTTTTATTGGACAAATCAAGCTCTTTATTCTTTTAATTGAACTATACCTATACTTTAGATAAAAAGATCTTTCAACGATAATTAATACAAGATATGACATACACAGCAATCAGGACAACTCATGAAGTGTGCGTCAGTTATTAATGTAACAAACTCCATTAACTAGTCGTATATTATGTATGCCACAGGACATTCCATTTGAGAAGTTAATACATTTTTTTTACAGTTGTTCAAATGACAACCCTGACATCTGTAGGACGAGTAATCAAATAGATATTTAATAAGATTGAAGTTCAATTGTAGAACCATGTCCCTTAAATGAAGATTCGCTGGTTCCAACTTGCCTCTTCCAAGGGAAGTGTCGATTGTCATTTTAAAAAGTAAAATGAAATAATGAATTGTCAGTTTTTGTCAATTGCCATTTCTTAAAAGGAAAATAATCAGCCACTGTAATGGGGCAGTGAGAGATTACTCTCTTCTTATTAGCACGGGAGCCAGAGTTCAAATTCATCTGCAGCAAGGGCTGCTCTAGTGCTCGGACCTTAATTGCGGTAACAAGATTATGCGCAAGCATCACCACACTTATGCAAGAGAGAAGAAGAAGAACTTTGATTAACGTGTACATTTTTTTTTACCTTGCATAAATTTATTTTCCAACTTTTTCTCTTTAGAGTACTTTTTTTCTCTTAAGAGATAATATTTCCTAAAAGAGAGAATATTTTTCAAAGTCAGATTATACAGGTTTTGTGCTTCCGACTTATGTACTGCCGCCAATTTCTGACAGCAGCAGGATATACCTTAACCAATTATCATGATTGTTTTCCAAAATTAAGGAATTCCAATATCTTCCAGTCATTGAGCTTGGACTGCCTGATCCTCATTTTGTGTTGTCTGTTGCCTGAGCTTCGACTCAGCTACATTACTCTAACGATAAAAAAATATGAAAATTGTTACTTATCCCCTTAATTTTAACTGACACCCTCGAATACACATACCCTCTATGGATTTAACCTTAGTATACGAGTAAGAGTTCCAATAAAATATTTTGTTTTAGTTTTTGCGATGGCAAACCAAATAATTTCAATTTAAGAAATCCTTTCAATAGTTTCATTTGGAAAGTTACAACCTATTTGAATTCGCAATGTAAATTTATACCAATTTTTGTATTTGTATTAAAGTATTTTTGTATTAATTTTATTTTTGTATTAAAGTTACGTTTCAAGTATGCCGATTTTTTCGTTATCATTCTTAAAAAATAAAACTTTTTGAATGTTATAAACACTATTTACGCATTGAAAAGATTCTAAAAGTTTACATTCAAATACAAGTTAAAGTTTTCGAAGCATAAAGGATCTAGGCTATCAAAATAAGCAGCCCATTTTTTTCTAATAAAAATCATATTAAAAGAATAATGAATAATTAACGTTACTGTCTTACTTCTTGTAATTATAACATGAACTTTCTGATAAAGTGGAAGCATATAGTATCCCTTGATTTATTTTGACATGTCCCTCAACATTCTTCACTTAGAATCAAACACTGCCCCTTTTTCTAACATAGATCCTGCATTTAAGACAGGTTAATTTACATAATTTACAATCTTACCCTAGACACTCTGGTGGGTATTGTATCCCCGGGGAAAGGTTACTAAAACTTTTTTATCAAGCAGAGTATATCCAGAAACAGGATTAAAAAGCAAAACTACGGGGAAAACTCTTCTCTTAATATTTGTATGAATATAAAAGTCCTTTGCCGCACATCCCACCCCTAAGAAATTCCATAAAAATTTTGACTCCATATACCAGTTGCAATACACAACAATATTAGAACGACTGTTGAAACACAAGGTCACCACCAAACCAACAAAAATTCAAAAGCATTAAAAACCTTTAAGGTAACGTGGTATCAAAACCAAGGTGTTGATGCGACGATACCAGCCTGTAATTCAGTACTAAGCAAATATAAAATTGACACCACTTCTTGTTCTAAATAAGCCATCAATATTTAAAGTAAAGAAAGTTTTCAAAATCTCATCAAACCCTGTTCACAAAAAAGTCTTATGTTTGTCAATTAAGCAAACTTAAGAAGATTTCTGAGTGCAAAGTACATTTTAGTGGATTCTTATTCTTTTCATTTCCCCATAAAAATTGTCTTTAAACCCGCGTGACTATACTGCAAGATTCCAGCTCAAGCTTTGTGATCAGGAACGTGCCCGCTTGGACGTATTTCCGATCGTGAGGGGTGAACTGGTACCATGTAGTACGGATACCAGATCAGGTGATAAGATGGTCATAGACAAATATGGCCGCCTTCCCTTCTGTTTAACAAACAATACTGTCATTATGAAAGTAAAGAGCATCATTAAACCTATAAACGGACAAAATTTATTCCATACAAGAAGAGGACCCTTTCTTCCTCTATTTTGTCGTAGAAGCTTTGGATGATGCTCATTCGATTGAAAATTGAAAGTTCAAGTATATTTTTAAAAGTCATTGTTAATTTAGTGGATTGAAACTTTGGTAATGCTTTGGTAATGGTTGCTTAGGGGCTAAGAAATGAGCCAAAATTTTTTTGTTTCTTTTGTGCCCTCCATAACTTCTTGGGCTTATGGGATTAATGCACAAAAAGTCACTCAAATGATTCGTCCTTTTGACATTGGTCCCTCCTCTGATAAAAGAGGTTAAAAAAAGGACCAAATTTGTTTTGTCTGGCCTGAAATTTATATGAAATGTTAGAAAGAGGAGATCACAATGCGAAAGGACGCGTGGATTGTGGAAAGAATTACCTCCCATGGAAACATTGCTCTTGGAAAAAATAATCATAGCATAGACGCCTACGAGAAGATCTTATCTGCGCCTGGAAGTATGGTTTTCTTGGAAAAAAATAAGCTAAAATCTTAAAATAGGGAAAGCAGTTATGAAGTGACTTAGAAGGCCACTGCAAAGTCTTAAAGTAGGCGATTTGGTGTCAATTCACCTTTTTCTTTGTACTGGTCAATCAAAGGTACAATTTTTTTCTTTAGCCAATCTGCAAGGAATCCTTCATATTGTTTAGAGCAGTGGTTCTCAAACTGTGGTACGCGTACCCCTTGGGCGAAGCAACAATTATTAGGGGGATAAGTGGCCGGCCAACAAAAAGTAATACAACCTTTTAACTCTAGGACTTGCAATATTATTTATATTTTTGCTACAGTTTACTTAGTACCGGTAACTGAGAAGGGGTACCTAAAATGTTTTATTGGTAAAAAGGGGTACAGTGTCTAAATAAATTTTAATCACTGTTTTAAGGAATAAATATGTGCATATGTATAATAATAATAATGTATTATTAAAGCATTTTTACAGCCATATACAAAACAAAATAGAGAAGAAAAAGGATAAATAAAATGAAGACATACTAAAATCACTATCCTCTTAATCAACGTTCATACCTTTCAATGCAAAATTTACCACACTTACTACTGTCTGTGGTGAATCTGAACTTAAAATCCTCCGAAGTAGCCAATCATTACCCTCTTTCAAAATTTCTCCCCTTATGTGAGAAAGCCGCCGGCATTGCAGGAGGAAATGACCCAGCCCAAAACCAATCTCACCACATTTTAGACAAGTACGCTGCGTTTCCGGACCTTCTCTATTTTTCCAAACTTCTTTTCCTTGTATTAGTAGACAATTGGCTCGAAGCTGGATCCACGTTTTCATATACTTACTAGGTAATCCCAGCTTCAAATATGTCTCCTGTCCATAAATCCGCTTTATATCTCTATACAAAGTAAGATTAGTCGACTTTTCTAAAGCTGTCCACCAAACTTGAATTTCCTGGTCATGCAATCTTGCTTGGAATTCCTTTATGAAGTTTTCTTCTTGGTCCAGTGGTCCCTGTCCTCCATTCCACGCGTCTGAAAAGCCTGTTTCCTGTAGTATTTTTCTGATCTCTGCTGTCCAAGTGGTTTTACTTTTTTGGGTGAGAAGATCTTTATAAGCAGCAAAAATAAGTCTTTCCTCGGGTAAATTCAGGATTTTGAGCCAAAACTTGATCATCTGTATCTTTCTTCGTATTGTTAAACTGTAGATGCCTAGGTCACCTTTCAATACTAGAGAGTGAGTTGTTTTATGCAGCCCATATGCATGCCTGTAGTATTGCAGTTGTAGAGTTTCTAATCCTTGTGCAGTCTGGTAGCCCCAAATTTCTGCCCCGTAATGTAGTATGGGTAAAACTTTTGTGATAAATATATGCTTATGAAGGCTGAGATCGCTTATTCCTGTTGTAACGTTGCTTCTGTAAATACCGAAAAGTGCATTTTTCCCTTTTGTCGTAGTTGCTGGTATATGTTGTGTCCATTTACCATTTCCAGTTACTGTAAAGCCTAAATATGTTGCTTTCTCTTCTATTTTTAAAATTTGACCTTCCAAATAAAACTTGGGGGGTAGCTCTGGTTGCTTTTTGTTAAATATCAATATTTGACTTTTCGATACATTAGCCTTCAGTTTCTTTTTCTGCAGATATTCTGCTAGGATATTCAGAAGAGACTGTAGATTTTTGTCAGAATCAGCCAGTAAAATTATGTCATCTGCGAAAAGCAACATTGAAAGATTCAAATTTCCAAGACGAAGTGTTGGTGCCCATTGGCGTTGGAAAAATTGCACTATATCATTAATAAATATACACAATAATTTTGGAGATAAAGTACTTCCCTGTAAAATTCCCTTACTTACAGAAAAAGAGGAAGAGAGACACTGTTGTGGAACTTTAACAAAACTTTTAGTCCATGAATACATCGAAGCTATTATATTCATAAACTGATGTGGTAATCCAATTTCACTCAAAGCTTCCAAACTACAAAATTCTATCTACGTTATCAAACGCTTTCTGTAGGTCTATAAGCGCAGCATATAATTTACTATTTCCTTTAGAATACTTTTGTATCATTGCATTTAAAATGAATACTCGATCCACTGTCGAATATCCCGGTCTGAATCCACCTTGTTCTTCATTTAGAATACTATTCGCCTCCATCCATTTACCAAGCCGTTTCTCCAAAATTTTCCCCCACTGTTTAAAAGACTTATAGGTCTATAGTTTTCATGAACGGCTGGGCTACCTTTTTTAAATAGGGGAAATACGAGTGAAGTCTTCCAAGCTAGTGGCCAATGTGTCGTAGATATTACTAGGTTAAACAATGATGTTAACACGGGGATGATGATCTTCCTTATCGATTTAAATATCTTAACTGGGATTCCGTCTGGCCCAGGTGCTGTGCCCCCTCTCCTTTTTTGCAGTGAATCATTGATTTCTTCCGGGGCAATGGGTTCAAAGAGGGCGTAATCTGTATCTCTAAGAGGGAAAGGTCCTTGTTCGCAATCTGCTTGCTTTATCCTTTCCTCTAGTGTGTTGTTCGTTTTTTCTGCATCTTTCTGTTGTGATTGAAAATAAGATGGCCATATTTCCGGTGGTGGAAATTTCATGGAATTGTTTCTTTGTTTATTGGATGACATATTTTTTAACTTATTCCAGAACTCTTGGCTGTTGCTTTCTTTAAAACTCTTACATAAAGCTGCCTGTTGGTGAAATCAGTATTCTTTCTTTTTCTTTTTAATTAGTTTTTTATGCTTTTTTCTTGCTTGCCTATATTCTGTTAGCGCAATATTTTTTTTCTCTTCCTCTCCCAAGAATCTTTTTACTTTAAGCAGTAGAATATTCAGTTTTGAACTAATTTCTTTACACTCTTGGTCATAAAAATCTTTCTGTTTCTCTTTTCTTGATTTCATAGGTGTTAGCAAATTACTTACAATTCCCATAAGCCTTTCAACTACTTCATCTGATTCTGATTTCGGTAATTCCAAATCAGACCTTAACTGGCTCATTTCCTCTTGTATTGGTTTACTAAGAAAAGCCCTTTGTACAGACAAGTATTGTTCTTTCGACTATTCGTAAAAAATCAGGGGTGGAATTTTTTGCTTGTTTTTTCTTTCATCTTTATCTTTAACCAGTATTCTATTTTGAGTAATTGTTGACCGTCTATGTCCATATTCTTTCATATCATATTCTAATTTAGGGAAATGATCAGATCCAGACTGATGGATTACTTTTACATTAAGAGATTCAGCCTCAAGTCCCGTGTCCACCAATACATAATCAATTAAACTAAAACAAGGTCCAGAAACGCAAGTGTACTCACCCAAATCACCATCTTCTCCAAATCTACCATTCCCAATCGCTTGCCCATGACTTCCGCACAATGCAAGCAGCTTCCTCTCCCATGAAGTAATTCTTCTTTATCGATCCTGGCTACTTCGTGGGATAAGGTAAAGTGAAGGTATCATCTCACATAAAGGGTCATCTTCATCTGAAGCAAAATCCACATTTAATTCTTGTTGTACGGAAGTATATGCGTTAAAAGCACCTGCTAGAAAGACTAAATCACTTGGTTAATGAAATTTAACTGAATTCAACTCTTTCTCTAATATATACCATGTATCCTTAATATAGTATCATTTATTTTCTGGGGAAACATATACAAATCCAAAAATAAACCATTTTCCCAGAAATGTTACGCGCAACCAAATCAAGTTTTCAGATTTACATGACAGACGACGCAAATTTTTGAGCATGTCACTCTTTCCTAGTACAACTATTCTTCCATATTTTCTATAGTTTGGCGATATAGCCCTGTCCACTCGAAAACTTCGTATCCACGCACTATAAAATCTTCCTCTGGCAACAACCATGTCTCTATAAAACACGTCACCATTGCTGTAAAAAATGAATTATTTAAACACAACTCTCTCTTGTTTCTTAAACCTTGTATATTCCATGTGACTAAGGACAGTTTTTGTATATGGCTTGTATCCTATCCAGTAAACACGAATGGTGGCTTTTCGTGAGGCATCTGTGACCACCGGTTTTTCGGTTTTTTGTCCATTTTTGAGCCACTGTTCGTTCTTACACTTCTTTTTCCTTGTTTGTGGTCATCATTGGGGCTTTTAATAGAATCTAAAGTTCTTTTCCCTTTTACTGACCCTTCGTTTAGCCGGCTTCCGCCAGGTGTGGCAGGAACTGCAGTAGTCATTGGCCTTTCGTAGACAGTTGCATCACTATCGCTAGCGTTACTACTTTCTATGTCCGAATAAGAGTCTCGATCACTTGGAGGGGATCATACGTAGCCCCAAAGAAGAATAGAATCCCCTTTTGAACTATCAACTCCGGTCTGTTCTGCCGATTCTGCAGCCTCCACGACCTTTTTTTATCAAAATCGTAGGAAAACATCTGTTTGTGTATTTAAGTTATTTTACGTGGCAATTTCAATGCTCTGTTTTCACTTTTAGCTTGGGTTCTCAGGTGTATTAAGGCTTTTTGGGCCTCCCTTTCCTCTGGTGTATAGTCTTGGTTGACTGAAATCTCATTTCTTTTAAACAGATTAGCATTGCGTAGGACAGCATCACGAGTCATTTTGGACGTGAATTTAACAAGGATAGTGCGGGGGTTCGAGGGTCCTCTCAGTCGAAGAGCATCTCGCATTTCATTTTTTGATAGTGAAAGGTTGGGCAGAGAATTGTTAATACATACTATAATGTCCTCGCTTAGTTTAGAGTTCGGATTATTTGGATGCGGCATCCCATAGAACATAAGATTGGTTTGTTTTAGTTCCTTTTCCAATCTAAATTTTCTCTTACGTGACTCCTTTAATTCACTCTTAATTACTGCGATTTCTTGGGATGTCTTTACTTGATTTATGGCAAAGTCCTGCAACTTAGATTCTATCCCTGCCAAAATTGATTGTGCATTTTGAATGCTTTTCGTCAGATGTGGAATATTTGAAACTGCTTTTTTTATTTCCCCTAAAGTCTGGGCAATGTCCTGATCTCTCATCATAACTATCAAAAGACGTAAAACGAAAACTTACTCGCAAGAGGGCTATTTCGTAAACAAGTACGGCCCCCCGGTTTCCAACAGTGCAAGTGTTCAAAATCTTTCTTCAAATGCCAAATCCAATCCAGTCAAAAAAATCCAATCTCCGATATTTGAATGCCTTCAGGTAATTGCGTAAGATTTAATCCTTTACAAAATTTATGTGTCCTTCACTGGCGGATGCTGAATGAGATGCTGAATCGGATATATTAATCCGACATTTCATTTTGCTGATTGAACTATCCTTTAGATAATCTATCCATACCATACTTTATTACAAGCTATTACATTGATAGCAATCATGAAAACGCATAAATTGTGAGTGGCTTGAACTCAATAAATTAGTATAACAAGTTCTAATAATTAACCGAATATTACTTATGCTAATGACGATATCACCTTGGAAGATAGTACATCTAAAAAGTTAATTGGCAATGAGTGAGCGATCATTATCCGCTTATTAGTACAAGCCCACCAGTTCAAACTCAACTCCAGAACTCCAGCAGGCCACTGCAGGGCCCGAAATTTAATTCCCGTAATGAGATTATGCGTAAGCGTCTCAATACTAATTCAAGAGAGAAGAAGAAGAACTTTAATTAAAACGTACTGATTTTACGAAAAGCTCTCTACGAAATCATCCATCTTTTCTTTTTCTAGGTCACCAATGAAAGAGACACAAAAGAACATGGGATACTTGAATGTTCAGAATTGAAACCGACAAAGTCTGTTTACAACTATGTTTTTTTTGAAGGGTTTACAGAGCTGCAATTTGACTTACGATTCTTGTTGAGTTCGAGTTCACCGAAAAAAAAAAACAATTTTCTATGAGAGGATATTTTAAAAAATTTCAATTATGGTTAGTCAATTATTATGGTTTTTTAGTCAACTATTCCAATATTTAAGTAATTCCAGCAGAGTTTTTTTTATTCCTTTATGGGTGATTTTCTTAGAATTCTAGCCGGGAAAATTTTTTAATGCTCCATCAGACAATATTTTACAGTTTTCATCAATAATGTTTTCTGCAGTATTTGACTGCAACCAGATAATTTAATTAAGACTTATTTTAATTTTTATACACTAATTCTAGCGTAATTCCTCGGCCAGGGAATGAATGACTTGCCATTTCTAATAATTCGAAACAATTTTGATTATATAATTTTTTTTCCGTTTAAATCGATTGCTCTGCATCTTGCAACTACAATTTATGTCTGAAGCTAAAATTAAATTATTTAAGCGTATTTTGAAAACAGCTTTTGTTTTTCGCGGCAGAGAGAATCAAACAGTTTCTGGGACAAACTGTAAGTAAGGACTGACTCGGTTCAATAGTATCGAAAACTCTAAAAACGGGATGTTGATATCAATAGATACATCAAAAGAATCAAATTATTATACTGATTCCAGATATCAAACAGGTCGTGGTAACTGTGAGAAAAATATACATATTTTGTTTAAATTCACTTTATTTTATTCTCAGCAGACATTTTGTACAGGTTGCTCATGCAGAGATTCATGTCCTTAAGCAGTGCTGGCGTTGCGTGAAATGCGACTAATTTCAGTCATAATTCTTAGCCCATTTATGTCTTTTCGATGCTGGTTAAAAAGAAATATTTAGAAAAAAGAAAATAGCAAGAAATCGGCATGGTATTTTACATAGAGGCAGTTCTACTTTTATGGCTTAGTATGGGAATCCAAAACGTGAGGAATAGGATGTTATTAAAGCTTATTAGGCGTGTCAATTAGAAATAAGATAATTTGGAGCTATATTGGATTTTCAGTTAAATACTGGAAATAAAATTAAAGCAATGAAATTATTCCTGGAGCGGATCACCTTCTATCGAATTCCGTGACCCAACAATAACAGATTTTACATATCTAGATATAGTACGAATGTCATTATAAAAAGCACAAAGTCTTTTTTTATTTTTCAATGATTTCTTTATCATTCAAGAGATTATAATCACTGTATTACCTTCATATTCTTCAATGATTCCATTTATATCCTGTTTGTAAATTTAGAGCTTGTATTCATTTCCACTTTTGATAGTTTTAAAACAAGAGAATCTAATCTTGAATTGATGTATTTTAGGAAATAAACACACCTTAAATATCAGTGGAAAAAATGGACCTGAGAAAATGTGGCGAAACAGGAAGCATAGAACAATTTTCAATTTTACCATTAACTAGGCTCACATTTTTACTTGATGATTAAATAAAAAAGACAAGTTTTTTTAACTGAAAGTAAGGAACGACGTTAAAACTTAAAACGAACAGAAATTATTCCGTATATGAAAGGGGCTGTCCCCTCCTCAACACCTTGCTCTTTACGCTAAAGTTTGACTGTCTCACAACTTTATTTTTTTAAACAATAAAAAACTTTAGCGTAAAGAGCGAGGCGTTGAGGAGGGTACAGCCCCTTTCATATACGGAATAATTTCTGTTCGTTTTAAGTTTTAACGTCGTTCCTTACTTTCAGTTAAAAAACTTTTTTTTATTTTATTTTGAACGTTTTTGAATTGATGCACGTTTTGATTTTGGCTCACCGTACATGAATAATAAAAAAAAATTGAATATTAATTTTACTTTTATTTGGTTAAATGGCTTTCTCGAAACCTGTTTAATTTTATTTAGGAATGTTTTTATTAGTAATAAATATACGTAACTTACGAATTAGCTTACACAATGAACCCCTATATTCTTATATTTTTAATACGTTTATTAGAGGGTTCGCCCCCTAGTCAATATCTTGCTCTTTAAGCTAAAGTTCGAATTTTCTTCCAATTCTTTAAAAATGACCCCTTAATCACAACTGCCGTTAATTAGAATAAATAGCTCTTATGGAAGTACTAAATAGTCTTTGGCTTAAAGAGCGAGGTATTAACTAGGGGATGAACCCAATCATATACGTAATGTTTTCTGTCCTTTTAAGTTTTGATGTTGCTCCTTACTTTCAGTTAAAAAACTTGTTTTTTTTTATATATAATTTCTGATCTTTATTTTAAAAATGCTGGGAAATCCGGCGCCCCCGTCATAGCAATGTCTCTTCTCCCATGAAAACTTCCTTCATGGTAAGATCCTCCCACATAACCCCCGATCCACTCCCCCCCCCACTACCAGAAAAAATCCCCTGTGAAAACGTATGTATACTTCCCAATAACCCCAATTAACGTATGTATACTTCCCAATATACTTCCCAATTAACTTACGTAACGAACTTCTATATTCATATATTTTTAATACATATATTAGGGGGTTCGCCCTCTAGTAAATACCTTGCTCTTTAAGTGAAAGTTCGAATTTTGTTCCAAGTCTTTAAAAATGACCGCTTAATCACAATGGCCGTTAATTAGAATAAATAGCTCTTATGAAAGTACTAAGAAATCTCTGGCTTAAAGGGTGAGGTATTGACTAGGGGGTGAACCCAATCATATATGTAATATTTTTTGTTCGTTTAAAGTTTTGATGTTGCTGCTTTTGCAGTTGAAAAACTTGTTTTTTTATATTTAATTTCTGATCTTTTTTTAAATAATGCCGGGAAGTCCGGCGTCCCCTTCATAGCAATGTCCCTTCCCCCTTGAAAACTTCCTTCATGGGAAGATCCTCCTACACAAGCCCCGACCCCCCCCCCCACTACCAGGAAAAATCTCCCCTGACAACGTCTGTACTGTATACTTCGGAATAACCAATACTATATGTTAACATTGGGTAAAGTTCATAACTTTCAGCCCTCCTCCCGGGAACGTCGGGGGATCAAGTCATCCTAAAAGACATACTTATAATATTTTCGAACATGTTGAACAAAATGGCTGTCTCAAAATTTTGATCAGGTGACTTTGGGAAAAAAATGAGCGTGGGAGGGGGGCTAGTTGCCCTCCATTTTTTTTTGTCACTTCAAAAGGGCACTAGAACTTTTAATTTCGATTCCAATGAGCCCTCCGACCATATTCTAGGACCACTGAGTCGATACGATCACCCCTGGGAAAAAAAACAACAAATAAAAACGCACCCGTGATCTTTCTTCTGGCAAAAAATGCAAAATTCCACAGTTTTGTAGATGGGAGCTTGAAACCTCTACAGTAGGGTTCTCTGATACGCAGAATATGATGACGTGATTTTCATTAAGGTTCTATAACTTTTAGGGGGTCTTTCCTCCTTTTTTTGAAAATCAGCCAAATTTTCTCAGGCGTGTAACTTTTGATGGGTAGGATTAAACTTGATGAAACTTATATATTTGAAATCAGCATTAAAATTCAATTCTGTTGATGTATCTATTTGTATCAAAATACCGTCCTCTAGAGTTTCGGTTACCATTGAGCCGGGTCCCAATAACCAATACTATATGTTAACATTGGGTAAAATTCTATCTTTTAGCCTTCCTCCTGGGGGCTTCGAGGGATTAAGTCATCTTAAAAGACAGAATTATAATATTGTCGACCATGCTGAACAAAATTGCTATCTCAAAATTTTGATCGGGTGACTTTGGGAAAAAAATGAGCATGGGAGGGGGCCTAGTTGGCCCCTTTTTTTTCCACTGAAAAAGGGCACTAGAACTTTGAATTTTCGTTCCAAAAAGCCCTCCCACGATATTCTAGGACCACTGGGTCGATACAATCACCCCTGAAAAAAAAAAAAAAAAAAAAAAAAAAAAAAAAAAAAAAAAAACAGGCATCCGTGATCTATCTTCTGGAAAAAAAATATAAAATTCCACATTTTTGTAGATAGGAGCTTGAAACCTCTACAGTAGGGTTCTCTGATACGCTGAATATGATGGTGTGATTTTCATTAAGGTTCTATAACTTTTAGGGGGTCTTTCCCCCTTTTTTCAAAAATCAGCCAAATTTTCTCAGGCACGTAACTTTTGATAGGTAAGATTAAACTTGATGAAACTTATATATTTGAAATCAGAATTAAAATCTGATTCTTTTGATGTATTTTGGAAAAATATTAGTGTGGAACACATAATGAAGTGTAATGGACTTCACAAAAAAAACACTTAAAATGAGCAACAGTTTTAAAGTTATTTAATAAATTATAAGTTCTCCCACCAAACTATTGGGGGGAGGGGTAACTGCTCCCCCCTGTCCCCACCCCCCTCAACAAAGCCATTGCTCCTTGGACTATTGTGAACAAAATGACCATCTCACAATGTCAATTAGATGCTTTTTGGGAAAAGTGGATGTCAAAGAGGGGGAGTGGCAAGTTATCTTCCATCACTTTTAGCTCTTAAAAAATAACTAGAACTATACATTTCCAATCAAATCAGCCTCCTCTAAAGTTCACAGGACCACTTCTTCCTTAAAAACTTTATATGCACCAGGGGCATAGCTTATAATCTTGGCCCTGAGACTCTGAAGGGCTTTGTCAACCCCTAAGATCTTGTTGTGTGATCTCTGGACTATTTTTTGAACAAATGTCTGTCTCAAAATTTTCAACAAATGCATTTGGGGAAAATATGACGTCTAGGAGGGGAGGTGGAGGGGGGGGGTAGGGTAGCTCCCCTCTGATCACTTTGACCATTAAGAAGAACACTATAGCTTCCGATTACCAGTTCAATGAGTCTTCTTCAAAGTTTATACGACCACCTGTTCTATAAAAACCTAATATTCCCACAGGGTATAGCTCAAAAGCCTTCCCCTGAGGGCTGTGGGGGGGGTGTCATCCCTAAAGACATATTTTTGGGCTTTTCATCCACGCTGAACAAAATGGTCATCCCAAAATATTGAATGTATAGATTTGGGGAAATGACTGGTAGGGGGGGGGGCTAGTTACCCTCCAATCCCTTTTTGCTATTAAAATGGGCAATAGCTCTTTCAATTTTCAATCAAATAAGCTCTTTTCGAAGTTTTTACGACAACTTCTATACGAAATGCCCTGATTTAAAGAAGAAGAAAAAACATTGTTCCCATATCGCTCTTTACATAGGCAGCGCTATTGCGCTCCCTATGATAAGACCTGACTTTTCATTTTAATATTTGGACCTTATAGGTTCCATCTATTCATCCAAAGTAGTATCTCTTATAGTTAGTTTTAATGTAATTATTTATTTTAATTGAAATTAGTTTTATATTTATTCCTTAAAAATATTTACTCCCTAACAATTTGTGTTCGCATTAAATCTGACTTTTTATATAACTTCAGTTTAGGTCGTTTCAGGCTATAGCATGGCTCTTTTTTGTTGAAAAACTTATTAGAAAATGTTTTTTTGCTATTTTCTGTTCGTATTAATTGAAAGAGTTTCATTGAGGGTTAATTGTTGAAGTGTTGGTAGAGTTTTACACTGCTGGTTTCGGTAGTTTTTTACCAAAAATATTGGCCTGCAACGTAGCTTTTTAAAATTAAAAAAAATTGAAGATTGTGTCAAACATTTCGATCATCCTTAGTTTTGTGCAATTTTCAGTCTAACGCTGAGAACGTTTCGACCCTTGGCTATTAGACTTAACTTAGACTTATTGACCTAACTTAATCTATTTATAAAAATAATTGTTTCATGTACTGTTTTGTCAGAACTTTTGTTTTTATTTTAAATAGATGCAACTTAATGTCATTAAAAAAAAGAAAATTCTGTTTTGTTGTCTTTAGAAAAAATAAAGAATTCGAACATCGCAAAAATTTTTTAACAAATTTGTTTCCAGACTTACTTGCTTTTTTTTATTGAGGTTCCCATGTTGTCATTTATGTTCAGTTGTTTTATAGTTTTCAAGCGGAATAGCTAAGAAAATTTTGCACTTTGTGTTACTACGAATCGATGCAGCCGAACCGTTTCTTCTAGAATTTGTTATCATTGTTAAAGGTGTCTGCTCAGTCTTATTACCTGGTTGATCAATGCCAATCACGTCGACTGAATAAAAATTATGTTTGTCCCATTTCGGGGTTGTGCAGATCAATACACAACAACTGGAGTTTTTTCAAAACATTTTGAAAGGCGTATTTTGACTATTACTAACACCCAGTACATTGCGAGACAGCTTGCCACAAAACAAACGTGACCTTACTACTGGCTTCACGAACCAATACGGACTAAATTTTTTGAAATATTTTCGATTTTCTTTTATCTCCCTTCGTCACTTTCTTATGTCCAGTAAGTTTCAAGCCAAAAAGAGAAACATGTAACGTATTCAAAAATTCACGTGTCCCTAATTGATGTAACCGATTTTTTTAATACTTTCTTTGTCTTTATATACTCATCAAAGGGGGCCTCCAATGGTCATTTCTACATGCCTTGTACGTTTAAGGCAACTGAGAAAAGTTTCTTTGACAAGTTTTAGGCGAATAAAATTCATACTAGCTTCTAAAGATTTTTAAGCCAAACTATTTGTTCAAACAGTTTATGTTGATTTTACTCAATTAAAGACCTTTTTTATCCTTTGTTTTTTTTTTCGCTGCAATTGATTTGGAGTTACGGAGCCCTCAAGTTGAACAAGGGTTGTTTAATTTTCGGGTCAGTGTTTCAATCACAGTTTATATAATTAGCAGTATGATCTTTCCCTATCTCACCCATTATAAAAACCCGGACCGAGGTGCGATTGCTCCAGAGAATGTACAAACCGGTATAAACATAAGCGGCATTAGATCTTTTCACGGGTAGACAAAGAATAATCACCTACGGAACAAGTACTGACAAAACCACTTGGCCGGCTCAACCAATAAGTGCAAAAATAAGTGGGAGGAGCTTTTTGTTCGCACCGAGAATGAAGAGCCAGAAATCATCTGCGGTAAACTTACTTGATAATTATATAAACTGTGGTTCCAATTAACAGGCGCCGTGTCTTGTGCATGATACCACTAAACTTGGATAAACATGCCGTATCTGCTGTATGCCGTTGTCCAAAACCAATCGAAATATATCAAGAATTCAGCAAGTTCTATTCAAGAGATTGAAAAACTTTTTGAGTTATGGGAAAAAAGTGCAATAAAAGAGGACTTAATTTGGTAAAATTCTACTTTAGCTACTTTTGGCTATCTTGGAAAGGGGTTAAGTTAAGAAAATGAAACTTTCAGGGATGGGTCTACA
Source organism: Artemia sp. Qi Xiang Cuo (assembly GCF_049724085.1). Classification (NCBI taxonomy): domain Eukaryota; kingdom Metazoa; phylum Arthropoda; class Branchiopoda; order Anostraca; family Artemiidae; genus Artemia; species Artemia sp. Qi Xiang Cuo. The sequence goes on along the minus strand of NC_142805.1, from coordinate 73,717,625 downwards.
GGCTAAAGTATGGCCCGAGAAGGCATTTTAAAGTTACTACGTCCACGCCTTCTCCCTCTAGAGGGTCCTGAACTTCGATGACCTTTAAAAATATGTGTGTTATAAAAGTGAAACCTTGCAGAATAGATCTTCTGCCTAAATGAAGTACAACAAAATTGTTTTCAGCTTTACAACTTCGCTCAATCCCAATTTATAAGGTTTATAAGATATGCAAATACATTTCCTAAATTTTGAAAAAAAAAATATTGATATGGCTTAAAATTCAACTCAAATAACAGGAATCGCATCTTAGGAACTGAAACCAGAGAAAAAGAAACTGATAATTGAAAATTAAAGTAAAATGTTGTTTTGTCAAAATTTCAATAGAATAGCCTAGGTATTGACTTGTCATGTAGGCAAATTTCAGGACCCTCTAGAGGGAGAAGGAGTGAAGATAGGTACTTCGAAATACCTTCCCGGGACATACTTTAGCCTGTAGACCCATCAATGAAAGTTTCATTTTACTAACTTAACCCCTTTCCATGTTGTTTTGTCAAATTTTCAATACATCTAGACCTGTCATGTAGGCAAATTTCAGGACCCTCTAGAGGGAGAAGGAGTGAAGATAGGTGCTTCAAAATAGCTCCCCAGGACATACCTTAGCCTGTAGACCCATTACTGAAAGTTTCATTTTTCCTAACCTAACCCCTTTCCAAGATAGCCAAAGGTAGCTAAAGTAGAATTTTACCCTTAATTTGATTAATGTGCAAAAGGGCAGGGAAAAGTTAAAACAAATATACGTGAAACGTGGAAGACCAAGACTTCCAAAATATTTACTTAACTTGGAGGAAGTATCTGTGCAAGAGGAAAGCATTGTAGAACCACCGAGACTAAAAACAATATCAGCTGGCCGTAATTTAACATCTGAAATCTTGAAGACTTCTCGTTGGATAGTCAATGTGCCTTATTTTCTGAAGAGCTACAAAGATCTTGTAATCAAACATATGTAAGTACGAATTATTAATGTTACAGAAAAATAATAGGGTTTCCCAGCCTTACCCCAAAGATTGTTAAATTACCCCCCCCCCCCAAAAAAAAAAAATAAATAAATAAATAAAGAACTGTAGGGGTTCAGAATAATTTAACGGTACTAATTAAGAAAGCGGTAAGTAAAAGAGAATAGTATCGCGAGAACAGATAGGCATTTTATCGGGTAATGCCTGGATTCTGTATAAACATAGATTATGCATTTAATATATTCTATGCTTTAACACCCCACCCCCTAATGTGCAAATATATATATATTTTCATCCCATTTTGTTTTATTTCATTAGCATTTACGAAACTATACTTCTCTTGTACTTGCCGCTTTCTTAACAAGTACCAATTTAACGCTTGTTCTGGAGTGCCATTTTATGGGTATTTTCCGTACTAGATTTGAAACTACTGTTTTTTTTAGTATTTTTACTGAGAAAAAAAGAAAAAAATTCGTTACTTGTACGATATAACCCTGACTGTGGCGGATCCAGGGGGAGAGGGAGCGCGCGCCTCCCTAGTGTAGTCTAAAGTAGTGTAATTTACCTAATTAACTCAAGTTTGCGTTAATTAAACTTGCTCATAATGCAAGTTTATCGGATCAACCTCTTTTGCGCACCCCCTAAAATTTATTGTTTCGGATCAACCTATTTTGCCCCCCCCCTAAAAAAAAATCCTGGATCCGCCCCTGAACCCTGACCTAATATTCTTTCATCTAAGTAGAACCTGTTTCTCTGACGCTCACTCCAAAGGAAATATACCTAAATATGATAAAAAATATAATACTTTAGAAACAAATTTGGGCTATATATTTGCTTATTAAGGGGGGGGGAAGCAAGCATAATGTGTTAGGTACAATTATTTTCCATATTATGAAGTAAGAATTGTTTTCTAAGTTAACACTGTCCAAATACTTTACCAACACCCTCCCCCCTTAGGTGCAAATATATTGCCCAAATTATATATTTACCATCTATTCTGTCACTTCTCTTTGTCTTGTCTCAAGCTAAGCTGAAAGAAACGAGCGAAAAAAAAAATCAGTTCTACAATTTGTCAATGGATGAACCACTTTAGTGGTCACGGCTATACCATACAAGTTGCCTACCGAAAATTCTCTTAAATCTTGAAAAAAAATGTATGCGGGCATCTTATTTTCTTATTAAACAAGGAGTTCTCACCCTTTCCGATGTTTTCAAAAATTGGTGTCCCTGCACTTGTGTGCAATTTACTTTTATTTATTTATTCATTGTTGGATTTAAGTTTGATGTGTGTCAGAGTAAAATGCATAAATAAAGACTTGGACTCACGGATGCCTTGATTTTCTGCAATAAATTTGCTTGATTTTTAGGTGGAATCTTGATTTTTTAGGTGGTATGTGACATGCTCTAGAGGCTACCATTTGAGATATTTGCATGTTTTAACTAAGGGTGGCCAATATGCATCTTGACAAAGGGATAGTTATCCGTACGAAACCAAAGGATCCATGTAATACTTCTTGGTTTCCGTAAGCAAAATACAATATCGACTATGTACCGCAATTCCTACCATTTGAAGCCAGGGATGATTGCAAGGACCCAAAAATCACATGGAAAAGTGTAGTGCCAATTTTAAAACCAAAAGCTCAAGCTATCGACTTTAAGATTTAGGAACAAGACTTTCTGCTACCCAAGAGGTTCTTGATCTGGTCGTTACCCATAATCTTATCCATTGTTCCTTTTACTTGCCTAATAACTTGAAGCTTATTTTTTTTATCAGTCCCTGCTCCCTTTAATCCAAGTCTGAACCTTTTCTAATCGCAGATGGAACAAAATTATCCTGAATATGTGGGGAACTACCAACCTTTTGAAGTACCGCTCTTTACGCTAAGGTTTATTAATGCTTAACTTCCAAGTCTTTTGTAGAATTAAAAAAAAACATATAGGCCTACCCAGAGGGTGATCACAAAGCGTTTCCTTTGCCGATTGTCTTTAAAAACATCTGATATAAAAATTCTACTGTTTAAGTTCTATCTTTCTTCTAAAACATAGAATTTTGTATCCAGCAGCCTGCAGCTGCAGCTTGCATCAGAGGGACAAAATACGAATATCCTTGTATTCATTACTCTCAAAATCCAGCCATTCATCCAATCAGAATTATGATAGTAATTGCAAATTTTCTGAATTTTTTCCGAAAGGTTGTCAGTTAGTTCTTAGGATTAGAATAATATCACTGAACAGTTTTCGCATTTGGTCAAAAAAGGAAAATCCTTTGGATTCAAAAATTTTGTCATGATCTGATTTCCTAGAATGCTTAAGGTTTTCACTTTCTATTTAAATTCACTAGTTTATTTTTTTATTGATCATGGCAGCAGCGATAGCTGCACCGCAGTAAAGAGCGAACCATAGCCTATAGGAACCAAAATTGTAATAATGTTTTTAGAAAAACAGTCTAGGGAGGAAAATTGGGTCTGTTGTTTTTCCTCCCTGGAAAATCCCCCCTCCCCAGAGGAAATCCATCCCCCACTGAAAACCCCCCATAAAAATTTTCCCCATACATAAAGTACAGCATCACTGAGAGAGCGCAAAACATGTAGCTCAAAATGTTCATTAGATGCCTTGAGAGGTATCTGCTAACTCCATGCCCCCCACTTTCCGTTTTTGGTTAAATTTTCAAAATCGTCAATATATTTTTCTGTCGTCCAATTTACTTCCGCATAGCATATTAAAAACTCCTTATCGTAACTTTGAACTCCTAGAGATGTATCTTTTCTATTTTAACCCTCCACCCATAAATCCCATTATTCTTATAAATTTGTATAGTCTCTCTCTAGGCTGCTGAAATAGGGGGACTGATTTCTCCCCCTCTCGCCTCTTATAGGTACAACTTTTATAGGTACAACATATATCCAAGAAACTGACACAACTTTTTGCTGATGTATTTGGCACCTATTTGCCTTGAATCTTTGATTACATTTTTTCTTGCAATTTTATTTTCTTTTTTTATCATCTCTTTTTCTTAATTTCTTTTTCCCTTTTTTCTTTTTTGTCATTTTCGTGCAAAGGCGTTTTTAGAGAGCCGGCGTTAATCCCCCTCCCCTACCGGAAAATACCCCATCAACCCTCGGCTTTTTGGTCTAACTTTTGACTTATATAAAAAAAATACTAGAATTCTCAATTTCTGAAGTAAGTGGCACACTCCGAAGTTTCTATAACCATGATGTGGACGTGCAGATGAGGAAAGGGCAGCCCCCCTTCCTATACGGAATAATGTCTGCTAATTTTGTGGTTTAATGTTACTCTTTACTTTCATAATAACAGCTTAGAGCAGAAATATTGCCAGAAATCAAGAGGGATTAAATATTAATTTCACATCTCCTTCCCCCCTCCCTTGTTACCAGAAGTACTTTTAAGGTCTAAACAAATTTTAATGTCTTATGTGAATTCCTTGTTACTTTGCAATTCCAAACATTTGCATATAAAGGCTATAAACCTCTACAATTGGGTTCTCTGATTGTTTTGTAGTTAGAAAGAGGGAGATGCCTTAAAGGGTGCGCCCCTTCTAAAGTTTTAAAGTTTGAAGGGCATTTTGAAATTTTCTCTACCCCCCTCCCCAAAGTCCTGGTTGTGGCCCTGGGGATTATATATCAATTTCTACCCTCTCATCTCTTCCTTAGAACTAATTCTATATTTATCTGAAGGCTAAATGAGACTTGGGATGTTTTGGCATCAAAATCATCCTTCCCTCCGTAGCTACAAAATAAATAGAGAACCCCATTTTAGAGGTTCAAAGAGATTTCTAGTCCTTTTTTATAAGTCAAAATGTATTGCAAACCAACCAACAAGGGGTGGGGGTATCAATTTTCGTGGGGGGGGTGTTTCATGGGGGGAGGGATATTTTTCGGGGGGGACGCCTATACTCATTTCCGTTTTTACTGCTGGGACAAATTTAATCTCATCCCATGAATACACCCCCCCCCAATGTCAAATTCTTAGCCAACGTCTTCTTTCAGGTGCCAAGGCATACAACTTATCGCAAATATGATGTTCGACAGAGAGTTCAGGGCTGGATTACGTTCACGTTTCATTTTCAAATGTGAATCTTGCAGTGAAGAGGTTACTTTACACACTGAAATGCCACCAGCACCGAAAAAGACATCGAAACCATCTCGCCAATCACATAGTTTGGAATCAGATTTACAGCCAGAAGAAAAACAGACTGAAAAAAAGCAAAAAAGAACCAATTTTACTACAGAAAGAGTAGCCAAAAGACGAAAGGTCAGCACAGGGACAATAAACGTTAACAAACCAGCAGTAGTTGGTGCAATAAACAGTGGTATGAGTCATGCCCAAATTCAGGAGCTTTTTTATACACTTGGTTTAAACTGTATGTCACAAAAAGTTTTTACAAAATATGAAATGGACATTGGTGAGAACTTGGCAAAAACACTTAATCAATATTTACTGAACAATGGCAAGATTGAGCGCAGAATGGCTATAAAGCAGGCGAAAAAACCGACATGCATGGTTCAGTGGAGACTTGTGTTATAGTTGATGGTGGCTGGTGCACTAGAAGCTATGGGAATAGGTATTCTGCGTTGTCTGGTTGTGGAGTCGTCATTGGTTTTCATTCAAAAAAGCTTCTGCATGTTGGGATTAGAATAAATACTGTTGCATTTGTATGAAGCATCGAAGGAATGAAAACACTTTGCTTCCCGACCATAGGTGTTTGATGAACAGGCAGGTACCAAGCACAGGTATGGAATCTGATATTCTAGTCGAGGCATTTCCAATCGCTCCAACTATGCACTCTTTAAAATATGTTAGATTTATCGCCGATGGTGACTCTAGCACCCTTGCAGAGCTTAAAGCCAAAGTACCGTACGGTAGATATATTGAAAAAATTGAGTTTGCCAACCGTGCATGTAAGTGCCTAAAAAAGAGGCTTTACATGAAGCAAAAAGAAAACCCCGAATGCAGGAGGATTCTTAGTGGTTTAAACATAAAGAAAATGTGCGACTTTGCAAGAAACGCAATTGCGCGCACAACCAAAGAAGGGAAAGGGGTCAAAGACCTTGTAAATGAGCTGAAAGCGATACCATTGCATTTCTTTCGCGGTGATCATAGACAATGCCCAGAATGCTGCAAAATGGCAGGAAAAATTGTTGAATTCAGCGAAGAAGGTGCCGCAAGCAATATTTTCCCTAGTCATGTGTATTCAGCCTTTGACACTTTAACTAGAAGAGCTCGATTTCACATCGGAAACAGTACTAGCAACCTTGCAGAGTATTTTATGAGCATAGTTGCTAAGCTTATCGGGGGAAAAACATAATGGTGACAAAAAGAGCCCGATACACAACGCTTGTTACCGCTGCGGGCATAAAATATTCTAAGGGACATTCTGCCCGTTTGCATATTTTTCGCAGAAGTTTAGGAAGTTTAGTATCTTCCTATTCTTCCAAAGTTTTTTTAACTGTGAAAAAACACCCTGAGCCTTGGCTATTCTACTTTTAACATCTTCACTGCTCCCACCGTCTTTACTAATAATACTACCAAGGTAAGTGAAGCTGTCCACCTGATCAATCTTTTCGTTACCCAACGTCACCTTTTCATCTTCACTTATTCCTAGTCTTACTGACTTAGGCTTCTTAAAATTAATTTTCAAACCAATTTTTGCACCCGGAACTCGCAATACCTCTAAAAGATAATTAATTTTGCTTACACTTTCATCTAGGATGCGTAAATCGTCAGCATAATCTAAGTCAAGGAGACTTTTTCCTCTCCATTTGATTCCGTGGTGTCCCATTGCCTTTCTTGAGCTCCTTAAGACAAAGTCCATTAAAATGATCCATACAAAAGGGGATAGAACACAACCCTGCTTAACTCCTGATTTAATACAAAACCAGCTGCTAACCTCATTTCCTACTTTAACCGCAGCAGTGTTATTCTCGTACATAGCACTAATCACTTTAATGTACTTGTCTGGTATACCATACATGGATAAAACCTTTACTAAAGCTTTTCTATCAACAGAATCAAACGCTTGCTCATAATTTATGAAACTAAGGACAAAAGCTGTTTGGAGAGTCGAGCACTTCTCAATTATTAACCTAAAAATGAAAATGTGGTCAAGACGTCCTTTACCCTCCCTAGAACTGCACCGTTCTTCTCTTAAAAATTTGTCTACAGCATCTCTCAGTCCAAAAAGTATCATATTACTAAGTAATATACTACCTACAGAAACAAGACTAATCCCTCGGTAATTACCACACTCACTTTTATCACCTTTCTTATAAAGTGGCTTAATTAAGGTTTTCCTAAAAGCGTTAGGTACTTTCCTTTTTTCAAAAATCATATTCATAATCTTCAGTAGCTTATTTCTAACCTCAGAGCCACCATATTTAGGAAACTCATTTACCACCTTATCAGCAGACGGACCCTTAATATTTTTTAGTCCTTTTAGTACTGTCGCTAATTCCTCCTCACAAAACAAATCTTCCTTCACATCCAATGTATCACGAACCTTTTCATTTTCCTCTATATCTCTTCCTTCAACTCTATATCTGTTAAGCAAATCCTCAAATGTTCGGCCCATCTCTCTTTGGTTTTTTCCTTATCGCTAATTGTGGCACCGTTCATATCCTTAGATCGGTCAAGTCTGCATTGACTACTGCCTATCAATTTGTTAACATACCAGTGCCATATTTTAATGTTATACTGTCTAGCTGTATCTACTAGATCCTCTAAATTTTTATCCATGGCCTCCACTTCACACCTCCTTAGTTCATATTTTAATGCTTTCTCCACTTGTGTAATATATCGTATGTCATAATTAGGTAAAATTGTTTTATGGCAAAAATTTATAGTTTTCTCAGTTTTTTTTTAATCTTTATTTTCATAGTGCTACTTTTTTTTAAATTGTGTTAGAAGATTTCTCATCATATTTCTAATGGATACGTAATCCATTAAAACTGAATTTTTTGTAGATTTTTGTGGATGCAAAATTGTACTCTCAGTTTCGATAATCCAACTTTCTTGAGCATTTTTCTTTTTCTGCGCGCGCATTTTTTTGTGTTGCAGATCCATTTTTCAAGATTCTGCTCTAGGTATTATCTATATTTTTAATAAATATAAGCCGTTTTTATTAGTTCATATCAGATTTGTTTTCATTCTTTTTGAAACCATATATTTTAAGTGAGTTGTTTAAATTTGCGGGGTTCAACTATAACACTGGTTTTTGAAATGAGTTGTGCTTCATAATAATATAATAATAATAATAATATAGATTTATTACCTGCCAAAACTGTAAAAGATACAATGGGCGGCAGAGTATAAAAAATTTAAAAAAATTCAAAGACAAACAACAAAGTATGGTTTAACACTAATATATACAATGAAATGGGCACTCAACATTGACATTCAAATAACACATTAAACTTAAGTCTGTCCCTGAAGAGTTACCCAAGGATGACCTAGAGTCATGTACTTTTTATGAAAACTCGCTACTCTGGCAGGAACTGCCAAGGCAGGGTCTATCAATCCAAATCTACTGATCAAATACCGGTTTTTGGACCATGGTGGTAGTCCAAGCAGATACTTAGCATATTTAAAATAAATCGTGCGCAACTTTTTCTTCTCTGTCTGTGTGAAGCAACTCCAAAACGGAGAGATGTAGAGAGAACTCGGTAAAGCAAATGCATTATACAATCGGGCTAAAATATCACGACTATATCTCGCCTTGCTCAGGACAAGCTTTCCATATGCAGAACGAACTTTTCTAAGGGTATCAGCGATAATAAGTACGCGTGTGGCCTTGAGTGACGTACCGATTGGGAATCCAATGTAACTAAGTCATGAAAATGGTTGTATTTCCGTATTATCTAGCATAATGTATATTTCCACAGCCAACAATTTATATAGGAAAAATAACAATTAATTTTTCGATCGGTTAAATGCATTGCTAACACGACTATAATCTACATTTATTTCACTAAAGAAACTCTTTCTTCCATTCAGGGTTCTACTAATGTTTAAAATGTCGTCGGCATAACCTATGAGCGACACATCAATCCCACATAAAATACACGTTGTTGGTGCTTCATGTTGCACTTTGATTACGGAATTATTGAATAAATCTGGTGAATTTACTGCTCCTTGCCTAATACCCTTTTTCACTGGTATATCAATTTCTAAAAGCATATCACAATCCCAACCAGGACACTTTATCCTAACACGAAGATTACTATACATTGAATCAAGGGGTCCGATTACCGAATTTTCTACGCCTCTCTCTGCTGCAGAGAGTAAAATATGCTTGTGGATAGACAAATCAAAAGTACGGGCAAGATCATGGGCTGCTAAAACTAAAGAATCAGTTTTATTCTCAGCGTCAGTCAGTATAGACACCAGCGAGTAAAGGGCATGATCACATCCAAGCAATCACTGGAACCCAAACTGGTGTGGGGGGACCGAGCACTTGCTTATAATTTTGTCACGAATAAGAAGCTCAAATAGTTTACATAGTGTAGTTGACACAGTAATGGGCCTATATGATGAGCACCGGGAGGGAGGCTTCCCTGGTTTGAGAATTGGTGTTATTACACCAATGCAAAAGGTATCCGGGGCGATACCTCTGGTAACGATAATTTGGAATAATAATAATACATGTTCAAGAAGTTGTTCACTACCATAGAGTAAATGCTGGCCACAAATTTTATCGAAGCCTCTCGAAAATTTCTTTTTTAGCTTTTTCAGGCATTCACGTATTATACTTCTATTACCTACCATGTTCTCTATCGGCAGTTTTAGCATTTCATCTAGCTCACTCTGGTAAGAATTGTGTAGCGCTTGGTCAAGACTTTTGAACTGATCGGTGAAGTAAGTATTCCAGGCCTCTTTTGTTGGAAGGGGGACCTCAGAGGTTGATTCTTCGGGCTTCACTAAATTCCGCCAAAGGAGTTTGGGATCGGACTTACTTTTCTTGCTGTATTCGTCAATTATGTCTCTACGGTGCTTAGACAAGGCTTTTGCAAAAGCAAGTTTAGTATGATTCTTCACTTTCCAGACTTGCCCAAATCTTGGCTTACCACTGTCACACCATAGGTGAAACCAGAACTTTGCAGTCTGGCATGCTTCTGTTAAATTTAGGTTAGCGGACCATCCTCTAATTTCAGTGTTTACTCGAACTTTTCGAGAGGGTACGGCTGCTGATTCGGCACACCGAAGGGCATGGCATATTGAGGCAGAGTAAATGTTCAGCAGAAGTTTCTGCTCTTCGGCCGGGATGTCACTGTTGGACATCAGTAGCGGGAAAGGGACTTAGATCTTTTCAAGAGTGCTATTACACACTTGTTGATACTACTGGATCGCAGCATCATTGAACATCTAATCTTGCACAACTTTGAGCTTTAGAGCTGCGCTTTTTTTTACTTCAGAGAATGGGCAAGCGAAACTCAAGGATATAGGTAATTGATCGCTAAGTGTACCACCCATTAGTACCAACACAAATTCGTTCTGGACATTGAATGATGTAACAACATGGTCGAGATTAGATACTGAGCCACTGTTATGACAATAACTGAAGTTTTTTTCTTTATCCACCACCTTGAAGCCATCTGGTAAGACTCCTAAAGCTATTTGTGTTCTGGGACTGTCAGTGTCAGTAAGGTCGCAGTTGAAGTCGCCAATAATTAAATAGTCATGACCCGGCTGCTTTATTCTCAACACACATTTAGCAAGTTTCTCGCCGGATAGGTTGAATTCTCTCTCTGATCGATCATTCTTGTAATTAGTAGGAAGGTAAACACAGATCAGAACAATACCATAGACGTCCACTGCGATAAAACTGTCTTGCTGCTCGACAAGTTTGGCGGAGATGTGATCTTTATTTACAATAGCAATGCCTCCAGATGGCCTTCCTCTACCGCTTGATTTCGCTTCTCTAATAAAGAACCGATGCTTGTCAGAGAACTTGATACAATCCAAGCTGTCCTTGCTTAAGAAGCGTTCTTGTATGCAAACTATGTCATGATCCTTGGCAAATTGTTTAGTAATTGGTACCTTATCACGCAGATTTCCGTTCATATTCCAAGATATTACTTTAAGAGATGAAATGGTGGCTCTTGTTATTGCGGTTTCTTCATTGCTTTCAGGACTTGGGGACAACGGATGCTATAACAGGGGTGCTTATCGGATTTGCAAAGCGCGCACCGAATAGGATTTTCGTAAGGATGCTCTTTTTTTGAAGCATGCCCTTCTTCGCCACATCTAGCGCAACTTTGATAGTTTTCACAATTAAATGCTAGGTGTCCATAGTTTTGACAGTTGAACCAACGGCATAGGATATAAATAAACTCATCACTATGAAGAATGTTGTATCCTATCAGGGGCGGGTTCTACATTGCATGTTGCAGATAACATTTATGGGACCTCTGTAGTTTGAAGGACCTGGTTGCTCGGATTTGCTTTGCTTTAACACAATTCGGGACGACAGCTAATAGAGCTCATCATCAATTTCTGTAGGTACAAGTCTAGCTATACCAGAAAAGGTAGGAGTTTTCATTTTGGGGTCCAAAGTCGCATTATCACCGTTTAGAATAGCAACACAGTTTTTCAGCCACTTGTTTGTCTTTCAGGTTTATACGCCATTCAGTTTGGGTTTGCTTCAGCTCACCAACATGATCGGTTATGCTTGAATCGTTGTTACATAGTTTGTCAATAAAAGCTTTTCTTCCAGCAGCGGAAGGTGGCGGGTTTACCGGCTTCTTAAGAATGACAGCATAGGTGGAACTTGTCGGTGCTTGTGTTGGCAGGCTATGCGTTGTTCAGTCCTTATTTCGGGCAATCAGTGAATCTAACTTCGTATTCATCTCGTTATTGTTTCTGGTAACAAATACGCTGATTTGGCTACCACAAGAGGGGACTTCTTGGGGCTCGGCAATAACAAAAGTCGGTAGCTCCACACTTTTCAGATCACATTCTTTTAAGATTTTCATTATGTCGAGAACGTTTTCACTTTCAACATGTTTTATGGAGGGGCGTAAGTTTGGATGAACAATAGAGTAGATGAGGATTTTAGCCTCCTTGATCGATTCTTTCCCAAAGAAGTCGGTGCACGTCTTAGCTATCTCATCTTTCGGTACACCACTGAGCATTGATCTTAGCACTTAGCTCAGTACAGCATTCCAGCCCAATTTTTTTGGAGTGGGCATCTTGGCCAAGGAAGAAGTTACTCGTAAATTACTCACCGGCAACGTCCCTCGGCAAAAATTACAAAATGGTCACCGGCAACCCTGCGCACGGGAGAAATTCTTTGGAGCTTTTACGTCAAGGAAAACGAGGGAAGCGTCGAGCCCCGCTACCTATTCCCCGCAATTTAAGAGTCAAAGGACCCGGCAGGTACCTCTACGGCCGTTGCAACAGGTGCTCTCCCTCTTCTGCTCGTTTTCCTCTCCCAAAAAAACTCAAATCCCACTAATACAATAAAATCCTGGTTTGTGCCTTGACCTCTAGATGGCGCTCCGATGTAGGCCTTTGTAAGAGCGGTGTACCTTAGGTGAATGAAACAGGAATGATTTCGATGCGGAAGAAAAGTGCTTAAAGTTGTTATTGTTTGGCGTTGTAGAGATACTGGAAATTTTGGTTAATGGTGGGTATTTTAATTTTGAACAACAGAGAACCGTGGCCTGAAGACGTTTCTTGACTCTAGCATCTTTCACTTAATTGTAGGTAAAACTCGCTATTCAAAGACTCTGTATATATAAATCATAATATGAACGCACTCTTAAATCCGCTATTAAGAATTATTATAGATGTCGCTGTTTTGCTTCCAAGCAAGGAGCATAAATTAGTAATAATGTTATAAGGCAACTCCAATTAAATAAATCTAGTCTTCAACACAAATTATGTGAGAAGAATTGAAAACTATGTTTCCTTACTGTTCCTGGGATCACAGATTCCAAATCGAGCACAACCTTGGTTAAAGAATCAAACTATTTCTGGGATCAAACTATTAATGGGATGCTTCACCAAAAGCTGTTGTAATTTTTATTAATAAACATGATGTGCTTGTATAACTTGTATTATATCGTCATTAGATGCATTCCTTTTATTGTGAAAACAATAGTGTTTTTACCTTTTTTTCAATGGTATTTTGTTAGTATGTCTGTTCTATGGTCGTAACAGAAGATTTCCATCAGATTCCTAACGGACAGGTAATCTGATTCCTAATGGACAGGTAAATTGAATATTCCTTTGTATGGTTACAACATTGTGCTATCAATACCGTCCCAAGTTCTTATGCATTTTCTTGAGTTTTCTGTGCGTTTTTTTGTGACAAAGACACTTTTCTAGATTTTGTACTTGTTTTTATTTGTATTTTCAATCAATATAAGCTTGTTTTCAGGCGTGTTTTGCTTGTTTTCAATCAATATAAGCTTGTTTTGTGTTCAAATAAGATTGTTTTCTCGTGCAATAAACTATTGTATTTTGAAACAGTATTTCTACATGTCATAACTTGTTTTAGTCCAGACGATCTGAATAATAAGCCTTTTTAATCGTTTCTGAGCTATTTGAATGAGCTTCTTCAAGATAAACTAGTAAAGTTTTTCTTAATCAGCCTTATGTGCTGGTACACCCTCCAGAGGAGATAGACAGACCCTATTATCAATCTGATCTTAATCCTATAAATAAAAGCCTGATTCTATAGCATCGTGTGGTGAATACTTTTTTTGCAAAACAAATTTCGAAAAATTACCATAATTAGAGACAAATTCATACAGATGAAACTGTCCATGGTAAGAGAGGTGGAGCAGCTGCATCCATTCCATCCCTGGACCTTATTCTTTTTATTCTCCAACCATTGGGATCCTCTGTTTTGTCGGTACTGTTTTACAAAGTGGTAAGTGCGCGACAATTGTATTGAAAATCAGATAGGATAAAACCCGGTACTAATACGAGACGCTGTATAACAATGGGCATTACGAAGGGTTTCTCCCTCCGGGAACTATATTTAAACTTTAGTTTTTTGGGATTTAGGGGGACTAAAAAGTACCTAAGTTGGGTTGATTATGTAAGGTTACGTATTTAATATATGCTATGCTTTACCACCACCCCCCCCCCTAATGTGCAGATATATAGCCCAATGTTGTTTCTGAACTATCATATTTTCATCCTATTTTGTTTTATTTCATTAGAGTTAACAAAACTTCACTTTTCGCGCGCTTACTGCTTTGTAAAACAGTACCGTTTTGTCTGCTGAATTGTGTACCATCCACCTTAAAACAGATGTTTTATTAAATAAAAAAAAACAAGTTTTTTTAAGTGAAAGTGAGGAGCAACATTAAAACTTAAAACAAACAGAAATTGTTCGGTATATGAGTGGGGATGTCCCCTCCTCAACACCTCACAATTTACGCTAAAGTTTTTTATTGTTTTAAAAAATAGAGTTATGAGAAAGAGTCAAATTTTAGCATAAAGAGCGAGGCGTTGAGGAGGGGACAGCCCCTCTGTTCGTTTTAAGTTTCAATGTTGCTCCTTACTTACAGTTTAAAAAAACTTGCTATTTTTATTTAATTTCTGAGCGTTTTTGAATTAATGCAGGTTTTGATTTCGGCTCATCGTACATGAATAATTAAAACGAAATTTGCGTATTAATTTGACTTTTTTTTGTTAAATGGCTTTCTAGGAAGTTGTTGAATTTTATTTACGAACGTTTTTATTAGTAATAAATATACGTAACTTACGAATTAACTAACGTAACGAACTTCTATATTCATGTTTTTTTAATACGCATATTATGGGGTTCACCCCCTAGTCAATACCTCGCTCTTTACGCTAAAGTTCGAATTTTTTTCCAATTCTTTAAAAATGACCGCTTCATCACAAGGGTTGTTAATTATACTAAATATCTCTTGTTAAATTACTAAAAATTTCAGCTTAAAGAGGGAAGTCTTGACTAGGGGGTAAACCCAATTATATAAATAGCAGTTTCTGTTCGTTTTAAGTTTTGGTGTTGCTCCTTACTTTCAGTTGAAAAACATGTTTTTTTTTAATTTAATTTCTGATCGTTTTTTTAAATAATGCTGGGAAATCTGGTGCCCCCTTCAGAGCAATGTCCCTTCCCCCATGAACAGTAAATAAAACTGCATACATTACTTCAAAGGTAATGTATTTCAGCATTAGTGTTTATATACTGCACACACTAATAAATGTCTTAAATGCTGAAAACGAATGCATTTGTACATGTGTATGTTATTACTCTGTAGTGGATATAAATTTACGTTTCTTAGCTGCCTTTGTCATTGAAATTTTCCTGTCTAGATTATGCTAAAACCATGGTAGGATTTTCTTAAAAATTAAAAAAAATTCCTTTTACATGCAAGGTCAGTCTGGACCAAAAGATAAAAAGAAAGCCCCAAGTGTATGAAATTTCTAACCCCTTCATATATAAAAAGATGCGCGATTTCGTAGGAATACAATTGTTTCTGTCACGAAAGAAGAAAATCCAGCCCAGGACTTAGTCAGGGCTCTAAAAGTCATTGTGGTGCTTACAAGTACCACATATTATCACAATCTGCGAGCCATTTCTTAACGGATCGAGGGTAGGGCCTAATTTGCTATGGGATAGGGGGGGGGGGGAACTGCTCCCTGCAGATCCAATTTTGCCCCCTCCCCAGACCTCAGTTTGCAGTTCCCCCCGGCAGCTAAAATTGAGTTTCCGCAAAAAATCTTGTCAAAACGAAGATAAGCCTACATAATTTAGGTATCCAGAGAAACTGGTCAGTTTTCTTTAATATATCTTTGCCTTTATGGTAATGTATGGATCATTTTTCATTTTTTACTGTCATTTTCACTTGATTTGGGAAAAGTGGCCCAATTTTTCCCCCTGTCCCTCCAGAATTTTACAAAATTACGCAACTGGTCGAGGGGCAAATAAAATTGCTTGTATGACTTCTAAGCAGGGCATTATCTGTTGTTTTTTAGGTGGGGGGAATAAAAAAAACCCATCTAAAATTAGATTATATACATTTTTGTTGTGTTTTTACCAGTCTGACAAAATTTTGGGGATGTTAAATCGCCTCTGGATACAGAGGTGAACGCAATTAAAAGTATCAACTGTCTAGCCTGAATGAATTTATAGGGTTTTCTTCAAACTTTCCCAAAAACTTGCATTTTTTTAGTTGTTTATACATTTAAATTTCAGTTGATTCCTGCCCCCACCCCTTTTCAGTCAATTTTTCAATCATATTTCATTTTTCAAAGAGTAGGGCAAACCAAATGAAAAATCAAGTTTTGAATGTGGTTTGTAACGAAAGTTATTTTTAGCTTCTCAAGTATTTAGTGTGGCAGCTAATTTCCTCCTCAGAGGGTTCCCTCTAAAAAAAATCCTCCCTGCGTATAAAATTTTCGTCAATCAAAATAACCTCATTTTGTAAAATTATCAATTTATTTAAAATCACCTCTGGCTCATTTTTTTTATTTTCCTCCGTCAAGTTACAAGACATTTTGCATAGGAAAATTTGCTTCAATAAATTCATTTGAAAACTTCAACCAATTCTTGCTCCCTTCTTCTTCTTCTTCTTCTATTTCACAGCAGGCGGGCTTTTCAGTTGATACTATTTAGCCCTTATTACTAGTCAAACCACAAATTCTTGATGACAACTAGTCACCTGTAAGAGTTCGCTAAATGTTAGATTCCTGCTAAAATGTTACAGATTCTTGCCACTAGACCAAGTAATCTCTATGCTTTTTATTTTCTGGAAAAAAAAAATTCAGAATCAGTATCCCGGAAATAAATCTACGAAGTAACAACCCATAACAGAAAGACATGGAAACACTGCCTCAATAATTGTACGTCATTCCTTTTAAAACCCTTTTATTTCTGAATCCATCTCTTATCAAAGTTGAATTGTATGCTTACTGCACATGGACAACGGTCACCCCTTAATGTTGATATAATCAAATTTCCGAATGCTGTGTTTGTATTAGGGTCTACATTTATCAATTTTGTTTTGAAATTTAATTTTGGGCCCTCCCCGATAAATATCCATGTGCACATTCCTCTCACTTCGGATAACAGTTCTCTTCAATCATAGGCCTAAAAAAAAATTTTAATTACCAACCTGATCTGACGATGTCTGGATATGCTGGGAGGGGGGATGCATAAGAGAATTTGGAAGTTAGCCAAACAAGTATTAGTTACAAAAGCTTTTCATCCTACCATCCGAACCTCTATCCAAAACACCAAATGAAGGGCAGGTTGTCCCCAAGGGGCCTGGGAAGGGGTCTTAAGAGGGATTTAGGTAAATAGAAACCCCCTTTTTGAATTTGTTACTTTTTTTCGATAAATTGGAAATTCAGAAAAGAACTGCAATAATAAAAAAGCTATTCTACCAGCAAAATTGACAGGCTGGGAGAAGCACCATTATCCCTGATTTATTTTGTGGTATTTATTTTGGATGGGAAATGTTAAATAAGGAGGGAAACTGGAAATTCCTAAACATAAGAGAATCTCATTTCTCATTTTCATATTCTTAGATTCCATTGGATTCTATGGAAGATATTTTCATGGGGGAAGGGACATTTCTATGAAGGATTCCGGACATTTCTGTGAATGGGTGCCGGATTCCCGTGCATTCTTTTGAAAACGATCAGAAATTGAATAAGAAAACAAGTTTTTTCAACAGAAAGGAAGGAGCAACATTAAAACTTAAGACATAACTAAATTATTACGTATATGAGGGGGTTCACCCCCTAGTCAATGCCTCACTCTTTACGCTAAAGTTATTTTGTACTTTCTAAAGAGCTATCTATTCTAATTAAACGGCCTTTGTGATTCAGGGGTCATTCTTAAAGAATTGGAACAAAATTCGAACTTTAGCATGAAGAGCGAGGTATTGACTAGGGGGCTAGCCCCCCTCACATAATTGATAATTAGAAGCTGCGTAATTACAATCTGTGTAACTATAATCCACTTACTATATCTTAAAGACTATCATTTATCAAAGCTTAGCTAAATTGGGCACTACCACTAAATTAGCCACAATTGTATTTGTCAATAATATGTCTGCTCCCAATTTGGTTAATATGGAACCCTGATGAAACAGCTAAGAAATAAACATAGCATTCAATTTAGAATTCAATTCTGTGTCTAGATATTACAATCATTTCCTCCGGGAATTCCTTTAAGAAATTTAGGATAAAGTTGCAGACTATTAGTTTCCCCTGTAGTATAGGACGCAGAGGCCTATATATATATATATATATATATATATATATATATATATATATATATATATATATATATATATATATATATATATATATATATATATATATATATATATATATATATATATATATATATATATATATATATATATATATATATATATATATATATATTTATGTTACGGCATAGTTGAAAGCTCCATAAAAATTTAATAATTTTTAAATTTTGTGTGTTTTCTTAAGAAAATGCCCCATATTTAACAAACTAGTGGAACTCCAAATCAAACATGAATCTCATTGTTGAGATAGTATTAAACAAAACATTCTTACAGTGTTTGAGTTACTCATTGATATTCCTTGATTAATGAATCTGTAGTTTAATACAGACTGCTTTAACAAACAACAAACATAGACTTATATCGCAAATGTAAGTAACGGTTCAACAACTAGATTAACCTATGTTATTAAATAAATTGAAAAACAAGCAAATGTCTCCCATCACTTTCATACAGAACTTTTCAGGTTGAAACCATTATATTAATCATATAAAATATTATCTTTAAATTCCCAGCGCAGCTTAGTTTTATCCATCCAAATCTACGAGCTGGAGAAAATTTGTCTAATTTTCGAAAAAAGGGAGAAAGACACCATTGACGTCATAGAATTTAAATGAAAATCATACCATTGCATTCGACGTATCAAAGAACCCTACTGTAGAGGTTTCAAGCTCATATCAGCAAAAATGTGGAATTTTGCATTTTTGACAGAATGGAAGGATTTTGTACGGGGATTAATTTTACATGAGGAAGGAGGTTTCCAGAGGGGAAATTTTCAGGGGGGAAATTTTACCAATTTTTTTTCCGAGGAGACGGAGCCAGATTTCACGTCATTATCCAAAAAAACGGAGGGAAATTAAATTTTAAATAAACTGTATTTTATTTTATTATTTAATCAATTACGAAGAACCTCTCTTTGATAGATTACTAAAGAATCTCCCTTTTTAAGTTGAAATTTTACTCCTATTGTTTCAAGATTAGATTTTCAATTTGTCAGTTACCCAAATCTGTTCTTCACTAGATTAACCAAAGTGATCGGAACCTCCTAAGGACCTTGTATGTCCCCTATGTAAATTAAAGTTTAGCTCTTTTCACTTTAAAGATTTGTTTTTGAATTAGTCAATTACCAAAATCTGTTCTTAAGAACCTTAGAGATTGCTGTTTACAAAGCTAGCTTGGTAATATGGAAATCCATGTAAATGGGTGTTCGATTTTCAGCAATTTTTTTTTGTCGTTACTTACAAATATGAACAAATATGAGACTAAAATTGAAACACAAAACCAATACACAATACCTGGCCAGTATTTTGCATACAAAATTTTTTTAAACTGGCGATTATAAATCTAAGGCAAATATTGCAATATAGGCTATGAGTCAGAAGTACAATAGTAAAACACAGTAAGTATTTATTCAGGGACTAGGGGCCCCCCTTCCAGATAGGTTTGAAAAATCTCTAGGAAAACTTCAAATAATTGAATCTTAAAATGTATTTTTTGGTCTTTTAGTCCATCCTACTATGGAAAAATCCTCTGAAAGTCACTACCCCTAAGAGATATGTCCACCTATGTTATCTAACTGTTCCACAAGGTTCATTTATCGCCCCCAAACTTCTCTTTGCTGGAAGAAAGTCGAACATTATCAACCAGTTCGTTTTCAACCTTGTTGGAATTGTTTGCTTTTTAAAGTCATAATATAAAGGACTGTTAAGATGATTAATAAAAAAGCTCTAATCAGGCATAATCCTTCTTCTGGCATAAAATACAATGTTTCGCATAAACCCTCTTATGATATTCTAGGACCAATGGGTTGATTCTTTAACGAACTTGTGTTTCAGGAGTCGTTCTTGAAGAATTGGGACAGAATTTGAACTTTAGTGTAAAGAGCTAGGTGTTGAGAAGGGGACAATAGATATAGATGACAGTGCACATTTTAAACATCAAATACAAAATTCCACATTTTTGCACGGAAATACCAAAACCATAGGTTAGGTTAGGTTAGCTTACATGCGCGCGGGGCATCCCTACTTCCAGATGAAGGATAATGTGGATAATGGATAATGGATAATGTCCAGTAATTCTACCATAAATCAAAAATTTTGACTGCTTATGATTTAGGTTCAATTTATTTACTCGCATCCACTTTTCAATCGAAGAAATTACCTTGTTTCAATATAGTCATCAACTCAATTTCAGTACTATCAGCTACAGTAAAATGGGCATCATCAGCAAAACATGGTAGAATTCCTTTAGTACCGTAAGTGTCAAGGTCTAAAGAACAAGACACATTACTTGAAGCTCTACAAAGGTCATTAATATAAACCAAGAACAACACAAACAGAACCCTGGGGTACTCCAAACGAAATATGTTCAATTTTAGATATAACTCCATCCATCACGACACACTGAGTCCTTCCACTAAGAAAACTAACTTCCACTTTTAAAAAATCACCACGTATACCACTACTATTTAGCTTTTGAACTAGTATATCATGATCAACAGAGTCAAACTCTTTAATGATATACAAAAATATCGAAGCTATTTTCAGACCCATGTATAAAGCACAATTCATAAAAGTTGTTAAAAACAAAACTGCCTGCTCTGTAGAATGATGACTCCTAAACCCAAACTAACTAGAACTAAAAAATTGTCTTTTCTCAAAAAAATTTACCATCCTACTATGAATCAACTTTTCAAACACTCTAGAAATAAATGGTAGTAAAGAAATCGGTCTATAATCGCTAAAATAATTCTTATCCCCTCCTTTAGATATCGGGATAACATTCGCGCTCTTTAGACAATCGGGAAATATTCCAGCTTTTAAATAATTATTTATCAGTCCTAAAAAATGACTAGATATAACAGGTAAAATCGACTTCAAAACCTTCAATGAAATAAAATCGCCTCCTGAAGCACAATTTTTCATATTTCTTATAACATCAAATAATTCAGCAATAGTTACAGATTTAAGGAACGCAGACACATCACAATCTTCAGGTAGAAACTGACGAAAATCTCCATCTTGATCAATTACTGGCACCGATGATGACACACGCTGTCCAATAGTAGCGAAGTGAACACATCTCATCTACAACATTATTATTCATTCCTATATTATTTGGACGGATCAAGACGCTACCAGGGCTAGTCACCGACTTAATCAATTTCCAAGTCTTATTCGGGTTACCCTCAACATTATACTTAACCTTATAAATTTTAAGTAAGTAAGTAAGTAAGTAACAAACTCTTTCTTGATTTCACCTCTTGGATACACAATACAGAAATTTAATTCAGGAAATTATGAAAAAAAATTGAACAAATTCTTTATTAACATTCATTATCGATTGATGTCGCTTCCTAGACAGACAATACAACAATTCCACGAAATATAAGTATAAGGGTGATTAAATTCTATATCAACATCCATTTCTCGAATGCATAGGAAAAAGTTGACAAAATCTAAGTATTAGAGTGAATAATTTTGTTTTATCAACATCTTTTGTAAGATGCATCGGATATAATTGACAGAATTTAAGTGTCGGAGTGAATACTTTTTTCTTATCAACTTACTTTTTCAGATACATCGAATAAAATCGACAAAATCTAAACTTCAGAATGAATAAATGTTTTAACAACATCCTTTATCGGATATGTCGGATAAAATTGACAAAATCTAAGTATCAGAGTTATTAAATTCTATAACAACAACCCTTTCTCGAATACATGAGATAAAATTAAAAAAATATAAGCGTAAGAGAGAACAGATTTTTTTATACCAATATGTATTGTCAGATACATTGAATGTAATTGACAAAATCTAAGTATCAGAGTGAATAAATGCTTTATCAGCATCCTTTGTCGAATATATCGGATAAAAGTGACAAAATGTAAGTACCAGAGTGAATAAATGCATTATAAACATCATTTGTCGGCCCTGTCAGTTAAAATTGACATGTCGGATAAAATTGACAACATCTAAGTGACAGAGTGAATAATTTTTTTTCTCTACATCTTTTGTAAGATACATCGAATATAATTGACAAAATCTAAGTGTTGGAGTGAATAATTTTTTATCAACATCCTCTGTCAGCTACATCGGATAAAATTGACAAAATCTAAGTATCACACTGAATAAATGCTTTATCAACATCATCTGTCAGATATGTTGGACAAAATTTTTTTATCAAGGAAATATCTGAATGCGTTTAAGGTATAGCACGAATAGCTTGCAAAAAACACGAAAATACTATCAGAATGAATAAATTCTTTATCAACATCCGTTGTTGGATGTCATTATGAAAAAAAAATTGTAAGTAAGTAAGTAAGTAAGTAGCAAACTCTTTCTTGAATTCACCTCTTGGATATAAAATACAGAAATTTAATTCAGGAAATTATATAAAAAATTAAACAAATTCTTTATTAACATTCATTATCGATTGATGTCGCTTCCTAGACAGATAATACAGTAATTTCACAAAATCTTAGTATAGGACTGATTAAATTCTATATCAACATCCATTTCTCGGATACATATAAAAAAGTTGACAAAATCTAAGTTTTAGAGTGAATAAATTTTTTTATCAACATCTTTTGTCAGATACATCGTATAAAATTGACAGAATCTAAGTGTCAGAGTGAATAATTTTTTTTATCAACATCCTTTGTCAGATACATCAAATAAAATTGACAAAATCTAAATTTCAGAATGAATAAATCCTTCAACAACATCCTTTATCGGATATGTCGGATAAAATTGATAAAACCTAAGTATCAGAGTGACTAAATTCTATATCAACATCCTTTTCTCAGATATATAGGATTAAATTGACAAATTCAAAGTGTTAGAGTGAATACAATTTTATATCAACATCCTTTACAAGATACATCGGATAAAATTGACAAAATCTAACTATCAGAGGGAATAAATTCATTATCAACATCCTTTGTCGGATATGTCGGATAAAATTGACAAAATCTAAGCATCAGAGTGAATAATTTTTTTAACAAAATCCTTTGCCAGATACATCGAATAAAATTGACAAAATCTAAGTGTCAGAGTGAATATATTTGTTTATCAACATCCTTTGTCAGATACATCAAACAAATATGACAAAATATAAATTTCATATGAATAAATGCTTTAACATCATCCTTTATCGGATATGTTGGATAAAATTGACAAAATATAAGAATCAGAGTGACTAAATTCTATATAAACATCCTTTTCTCGGATACATATGATAAAATTGACAGAATCTAAGTGTCAGTGTGAATAAATTCTTTTTTATCAGCATCCTTTGTCAAATACATCAAATAAAATTGACAAAATCTAAATTTCAGAATGAATAAATTCATTATCAACATACTTTGTTAGATAGGTTGGATAAAATTGACAAAATCTAAGTATCAGAGTGAATAATTTTTTTTATGAACATCCTTTGCCAGATACATCGAATAAAATTGATAAAATATAAGTGTCAGAGTGAATAAATTTTTTTTATCAACATCCTTTGTCAGATACATCAAATAAAATTCACAAAATCTAAGTATCAGAGTTAATAATTTTTTTGTCAACATCATTTGCCAGACACATCGAATAAAAATTGATAAAATATAAGTGCCAGAGTGAACAACTTTTTTTTCTTTTTTTTATCAACGGCCTTTGTCAGATACATCGAATTAAAATTGACTAAATCTAAATATCAGAATGAATAAATGCTTTAACAACATCCTTTATCGGATATGTCGGATAAAATTGACAAAATCTAAGTATCAGTCTAAATAAATTCTACATCAACATCCTTTTCTCGGATACATGGGATAAAATTGAAAAAATCTAAGCGTCAGAGAAAATAAATTTTTTTATACCAACATCTATTGTCAGATACATCGAATATAATTGACAAAATCTAAGTATCAGAGTGAATAAATGCTTTATCAGCATCCTTTGTCGAATATATCGGATAAAAGTGACAAAATGTAAGTACCAGAGTGAATAAATGCATTATAAACATTATTTGTCGGACATGTCAGTTAAAATTGACATGTCGGATAAAATTGACAAAATCTAAGTGTCAGAGTGAATATTTTTTTTCTCAACATCTTTTGTCAGATACATCGAATATAATTTACAAAATCTAAGTGTTAGAGTGAATAATTTTTTATCAAAATCCTCTGTCAGATACATCGGATAAAATTGACAAAATCTAAGTATCAGACTGAATAAATGCTTTATCAACATCATTTGTCGGATTTGTTGGGAAAAATTTTTTTATCAAGGAAATATCTGAATGTGTTTAAGGTATAGTACGAATGGCTTGCAAAAAACACGAAAATTCTATCAGAATGAATAAATTCTTTATCAACAGCCGTTGCTGGATATGTCATTATGAAAAAAAATTGTAAGTAAGTAAGTAAGTAACAAACTCTTTCTTGAATTCACCTCTTGGATACACAATACAGAAATTTAATTCAGGAAATTATACAAAAAAATTAAACAAATTCTTTATTAACATTCATTATCGATTGATGTCGCTTCCTAGACAGATAATACAGTAATTTCACAAAATCTTAGTATAGGACTGATTAAATTCTATATCAACATCCATTTCTCGGATACATATAAAAAAGTTGACAAAATCTAAGTTTTAGAGTGAATAAATTTTTTTTATCAACATCTTTTGTCAGATACATAAGATAAAGTTTACAGAATCTAAGTGTCAGAGTGAATAATTTTTTTTATCAACATCCTTTGTCAGATACATCAAATAAAATTGACAAAATCTAAATTTCAGAATGAATAAATCCTTTAACAACATCCTTTATCGGATATGTCGGATAAAATTGATAAAACCTAAGTATCAGAGTGACTAAATTCTATATCAACATCCTTTTCTCAGATATATAGGATAAAATTGACAAATTCAAAGTGTTAGAGTGAATACAATTTTATATCAACATCCTTTGCAAGATACATCGGATAAAATTAACAAAATCTAAGTATCAGAGTGAATAAATTCATTATCAACAACCTTTGTCGGTTATGTCTGATAAAATTGACAAAATCTAAGTGTCAGAGTGAATATTTTTTCTTATCAGAATCCTTTACCAGATTTATCGAATGAAATTGATAAAATATAAGTGCAAGAGCGAATAAATTTTTTTATCAACATCCTTTGTCAAATACATCAAATAAAATTGACAAAATATAAATTTCAGATGAATAAATGCTCTAACAGCATCCTTTATCGGATACTTCAGATAAAATTGATAGAACCTACTCATCAGAGTGAATAAATTCTATATCAACATGCTTTTCTTAGATACATAGGATTAAATTGACATAGTCTAAGTGTCAGAGTGAAATTTTATTTTTATCAACATCCTTTGTCAAACACATCAAATAAAATTTAAAAAATCGAAATTTCAGAATTAATAAATTCATTATAAAAATACTTTTTTAGATATTTAAGATAAAATTGACAAAATCTAAGTATCAGAGTAAATAATTTTTTTTATGAACATCCTTTGCCATAAATATCGAATAAAATTGATAAAATATTAGTGTCACAGTGAATAAATTTTTTTTATCAATATTCTTTGTCAGATACATCAAATAAAATTCACAAAATATAAGTATCAGAGTGAATAATTTTTTTGTCAACATCATTTGCCAGACACATCGAATAAAAATTGATAAAATATAAGTGCCAGAGTGAACAACTTTGTTTTCTTTTTTTATCAACATCCTTTTTCAGATACATCGATTAAAAATTGACTAAATCTAAATATCAGAATGAATAAATGCTTTAACAACATCCTTTATCGGATATGTCGGATAAAATTGAAAAAATCTAAGTATCAGAGTGATTAAATTCTATATCAACACCCCTTTCTCGGATACATGGATTAAAATTGACAAAATCTAAGTGATAGAGTGAATATTTATTTTTTATAAACATCATTTGCCAGTTACATCGGATAAAACTGACAAAATCTAAGTGTCAGAGTGAATAAATTCATTATCAACATCCGTTGTCAAATATGTCGGATAAAATTGATAAAATCTAAGTATCAGAGTGATTAAATTCCACATCAACATCATTTTCTCGGATACATGGGATAAAATTGACAAAATCTTAGTATCAGATTGAATAAGTTCTATATCAACATCCTTTAAATTCATTATCAACATCATATTGTCGGCTATATCGGATAAAATTGACAAAATCTAAGTATCAGGTTGATTAAATTCTATATCAACATCCCTTTCTCGGGTACATGGGATAAAATTGACAAAATCTAAGTATCAGAGTGAATAATTTATTTTTTATCAACATCCTTTATCAGTTACAACAATTATAATTAACAAAATCTAAATATCAGAGTGAATGAATGCTTTCAGCATCCTTTGTCGGATATGTTGAATAAAATTGACAAAATCTAAATTCATTATCAACATCCTTTGTTGGATATGTCGGATAAAACTGACAGAATCTATGCATCAGAGTGATTAAATTCCATATCAACATCCCTTTCTCAGATACATGGGATAAAATTGACAAATCTAAATTTCAGAAAGAATAAATGCTTTAACAACATCCTTGAAATGCATTATCAACATCATTTGTCGACTATATCAGATAAAATTGACAAAATCGAAGTCTCAGATTGTTTAATTTCTATATCAACATCCCTTTCTGGAATACTTGGAATAAACTCGACATAATATAAGTATCGGAGATATTACATTCCATATCAACATCCCTTTCTCAGATACATGGAATAAAATCGACAAAATCTAAGTATCAGAGTGAATAAATGTTTTATCAATATCCCTTAAATGCATTATCAACATCACGTGTCAGATACATTGGATAAAATTGACAAAATCTAAGTACCAGAAAGAATAACTTCGTTTTCAGAGTTTTTATCGGATACATCAGATAACAGTCATAAAATCCAAGTTCTACATTTGACTCATGTTCGTTACGTTGAATTGCGTTGACCGTTATAGACTAACGCTAAAGCACCTCAGAAATATCAAAACCATAGGTAAGGTTAGGTTAGCTTACGTGCGTCACGTAAGGTTAGCTTACGTGCGCACACGCAAGCTTACGTGTGCGCACGTAAGCTAACCTAACCTTACCTATGGTTTTGATATTTCCGAGTGACTCTATAACCGGTCTAACCTAAATTCAACGTAACGAAGCATGAAGTCAAAATGAATAGAACTTGGATTTTATGACTGTTATCTGATGTATCCGATAAAAACTTTGAAAACGAATTTATTCTTTCTGGTACTTAGATTTTGTCAATTTTATCCAATGTATCTGACAAGTGATGTTGATAATGCATTTAAGGGATATTGATCAAGCATTTATTCACTCTGATACTTAGATTTTGTCGATTTTATCCCATGTATATGAGAAAGGGATGTTGACATGGAATTTAATACCTCCGACACATAGATTTTGTCAAGTTTATCCCAAGTATTCGAGAAAGGGATGTTGATATAGAATTTAATCAATCTGAGACTTAGATTTTGTCAATTTTATCCGATATAGCTGACAAATGATGTTGATAATGCATTTCAAGGATGTTGATAAAGCATTTATTCACTCTGATACTTAGATTTTGTCAATTTTATCCCATTTATCCGATAAAAGGATGTTGATATGGAATTTAATCACTCTGATACTTAGATTCTGTCAGTTTTATCCGATATAGCTGTCAAATGATGTTGATAATGCATTTAAAGGATGTTGATACAGAATTTATTCACTCTGATACTTAGATTTTGTCAATTTTATCCCTTGTATCAGTGAAAATGATGTTGATATGGAATTTAATCACTCTGATACTTAGATTTTATCAATTTTATCCGACATATCCGACAAAGGATGTTGATAATGAATTTATTCACTCTGACACTTAGATTTTTTCAATTTTATCCGATGTAACTGGCAAAGGATGTTGATAAAAAAAAATATTCACTCTTTCACTTAGATTTTGTCAATTTTAATCTATGTATCCGAGAAAAGGATTTTGATGTAGAATTTAATCACACTGATACTTAGATTTTGTCAATTTTATTCGTCATATCCGATAAAGGATGTTGTTAAAGCATTTATTTATTCTGATATTTAGATTTTGTCAATTTTTATTCGATGTATCTGACAAAGGGTGTTGATAAAAAAAAGAAAAAAGGTTGTTCACTCTGGCACTTATATTTTATCAATTTTTATTCGATGTATCTGGCAAAGGATGTTGACAAAAAAATTATTCACTCTGATACTTAGATTTTATCAATTTTATTCGATGTATCTGGCAAAGGATGTTCATAAAAAAAATTATTCACTCTGACACTTAGATTCTTTCAATTTTATCCTATGTATCCGAGAAAAGGATGTTGATATAGAATTTAGTCACTCTGATACTTAGATTTTGTATATTTTATCCGACTGATCCGATAAAGGATTTTGTTAAAGCATTCATTTATCTGAAATTTAGATTTTGTCAATTTTATTTGATGTATTTGACAAAGGATGTTGATAAAAAAATTCATTCACTCTGACACTTATATTTTATCCGTTTTATTCGATGTATCTGGCAAAGGATTTTGTTAAAAATAAATAAATTATTCACTCTGATACTTAGATTTTGTCAATTTTAAACGACATATCCGACAAAGAATGTTGATAAATAATTTATTCACTCTAATACTTAGATTTTGTCAATTTTATCCGATGTATCTGGCAAAGGATGTTGATAAAAAAAATATATTCACTCTAACACTTGGAATTTCTCAATTTTATCCTATGTATCCGAGAAAAGGATGTTGATATAGAATTTAGTCACTCTGATACTCAGATTTTGTCAATTTTATCCGACATATCCGATAAAGGATGTTGATAATGAATTTATTCATTCTGAAATTTAGATTTTGTCAATTTTATTTGATGTATCTGACAAAAGAATGTTGATAAAAAAATTTATTCACTCTGACACTTAGATTCTGTCAATTTTATCCGATGTATCTGACAAAAGATGTTGATAAAAAAAATTTATTCACACTAACACTTAGATTTTGTCAACTTTTTCCTATGTATCCGAGAAATGGATGTTGATATAAAATTTAATCCGTCCTATACTTAGATTTTGTGAAATTGCTGTTTTGTCTGTCTAGGAAGCGACAGCAATCGATAATGAATGTTAATACAGAATTTGTTCAATTTTTTTTCATAATTTCCTGAATTAAATTTCTGTATTGTGTATCCAATAGGTGAATTCAAGAAAGAGTTTGTTACTTACTTACTTACTTACAATTTTTTTTCATAATGACATATCCAACAACGGTTGTTGACAAATAATTTATTCATTCTGATAGTATTTTCATGTTTTTTGCAAGCCATTCTTACTATACCTTAAACGCATTCAGGTATTTCCTTGAAAAAAAAATTTGTCCGACTTATCCGACAAATGATGTTGATAAAGCATTTATTCATTCTGATACTTAGATTTTGTCAATTTTATCCGATGTATCTGACAGAAGATGTTGATAAAAAATTATTCACTCTAACACTTAGATTTTGTCAATTAAATTCGATGTATCTGACAAAAGATGTTGAGAAAAGAAATTATTCACTCTGACACTTAGATTTTGTTAATTTTATCCGACATGTCAATTTTAACTGACATATCCGACAAATGATGTTGATAATGCATTTACTTACTCTGGTACTTACATTTTTTCACTTTTATCTAATATATTCGACAAAAAATGCTGATAAAGCATTTATTCACTCTGACACTTAGATGTTGTCAATTATATTTAATGTATGTGACAATATATATTCATATAAAAAAATCTATTCTCTTGGACTCTTAGAGTTTTTAAATTTTATCTGATGTATTCGAGATATGGTTGTTAATATATAATTTAATCACTCTGATACTTGGATTTTGTCAATTTTATCCGATATATCCGATAAAGGATGTTGTTAAAGCATTTATTCATTCTGAAATTTAGATTTCGTTAATTTTATTAGATGTATCTGACAAATGATGTTGATAAAAAAAAGTTATTCACTCTGACACTTAAATTCTGTCAGTTTTATCCGATATATCTGACAAAAGATGTTGGTAAAAAAATGTATTCACTCTAACACTTCGATTTTGTCAACTTTTTCCTATGTATCTGAGAAATGGATGTTGATATAGAATTTAATCACTCCTATTACTTAGATTTTGTGAAATTGCTGTATTGTCTGTCTAGAAAGCAACATCAATTAATAATGAATGTTAATAAAGAATTTGTTCAATTTTTTTCATAATTTCCTGAATTAAATTTCTGTATTGTGTATCCAAGAGGTGAATTCAAGAAAGAGTTTATTACTTACTTACTTACTTACTTACAATTTGTTTTCATAATGACATATCCAACAACGGCTGTTGATAAAGAATTTATTCATTCTGATAGTATTGTCGTGTTTTTTGCAAGCCATTCGTACTATACCTTAAACACATTCAGATATTTCCTTGATAAAATAATTTTGCCGGGCATAACCGACAAATGATAATTCCAGCTCATGTATTTCAACGAAAGAATTCAAAAATGAACTTTGAAAAATCAAGAGAGTGTAACTGTGACAAGGTAAACCACGACAAAACACTACTGACATATTCCAACTCTTGCATTTCAACGAAAGAAATTCAAAAATGAACTTTGAAAAATCAAGAGAATGTAACTGTGACAAGGTAAACCACGACAAACCACTACTGAAATATCCCAACTCAACGAAATCAACGAAAGAAATCCAAAATGAACTTTGAAAAATCAAGAGAATGTAACTGTGACAAGTTAAATCACGACGAAACACTACTGATATATTCAAACTATTTAATATCAACTAAAGAAATTAAAAATTAAATTTGAAAAAGAAAGAGACTGTAACTGTGAAAATGTAAACCAAAACAAAAAAATACTGAAATATTACAAATATTGCATTTAAACGAAATAAATCCAAAAATGAAATTTGAAAAATAAAGAGAATGTAAATTTGACAAGGTAAACCATAACACAACACAACTGAAATATTCCAACTCATGAAATTCAACGAAATAAATCGAAAAATTAACTTTGAAAAATAAATATGATGTAACTGTGACAATGTAAACAATAAAAAAACACTACTTAAACACACTAACTCTTGCATTTTAATGAAATAAATCACAAATGAACTTTGAAAAATCAAGAGAACGTAATTGTGACAAGGTAAACCATAACAAAACACTACTGAAATATTCCAACTCTTGTATTTCAACGAAAGAAATCCAAAATATTCTCTATTCTCTTTGAAAAATCAAGAGAATGTAACTTCGACAAGGTAAACCATAACAAAACACTACTGAAATATTCAAACTCTTGCATTTCAACGAAAGAAATCCAAAATGAACTTTGTGAAATCAAGAGAATGTGTGACAAAGTAAACCACGAAAAAACACTACTGAAATATTCCAACTCTTGCATTTGAACGAAAGAAATCCAAAATGAACATTGAAAAATCAAGAGAATTTAACTGTGACAACGTAAACCATAACAAAACACTGCTGAAATATTCAAACTCTTGCATTTCAACGAAAGAAATCCAAAATAAACTTTGAAAAATCAAGAGAATATAATTGTGACAAGGTAAACCATAACAAAACACTATTAAAATATTCCAACTCTTGCATTTCAATGAAAGAAATCCAAAATGAACTTTGAAAAATCAAGAGAATGTAACTGTGACACGGTAAACCACGACAAAACACTACTGAAATATTCCAACTCTTGCATTTCAATGAAAGAAATCCAATCCACCAACATAAGAGTTGAATTTTTTCGGTACTCCAAAGAAATTTAATTCCTTACTGTCATGACAATGCATGCATACATTTCCAATAGTTCTACCACTTGTACTTGTTTCATAATTTAAATACTTCTCCTTGTTGGCATTCAATGCTACAATAACATTGTCATGTGAACACACTTTATTAAAATGCTCCATCTTCACTTTTTTTTTAAAGATATGACTTATGTGTTTATCGTTCCATCGCGTAGAAAAATAATGATTTAATAATTTCAATAAACTAGGTAGTGTCGATAACCCGCCATGAAGTACCAGTGGGAAACCCGCATGGTGTCTCTGAGCAAGCATAGAGTACAATTGTTAGAGCCGTAAGCATATTTTATGTCATTTTAAGATACGTAAAAAAAAGGTGAATAATTTCAGTCCAAAAAAATTTTAGTCCAATAAATAAAAAAAAGTGCTACTACAAACATTATTTTTCTAATAGTAAAGGTCATGACTAACATGTATATGCCATTCTCATTTTGAGTTTGGAAAATATTAAATGTGATTTTTTTTTGTTTCGTGTTTCATCTCATTCGAAGACGTTTAAAAAAAAAGTTTAAAAAATATATCACGTTAAAAAAAATAATACAAAAAATTAAAAAAAAAATAAAAAAAAATTCCAAAAAATGGGGGGAGGGGGCCAAAAAGTTTGAGGAGGGGGGGTGCCCTTCAAGTGTGGGGGTAGGGGACCTTTGGGGGGTTGATGTCTCTGCTGTTTAGGTTCGTTGGTGCTTATGATCCTTGATGGTTCGTACTCACATACACCTTACTACTTGATTTGCAAGGATTTCTAAGGTTTGTTCTGAATTTCATTATTAAAATTCTTTTTTTGCCATCTACATCTCTCTTAGTATCAACTTTATAGTATACTATAACGTCAGACTCTATTTTAGACTGACAACACTGTTCAAACGCCACTTGTGTATTATACAGAGCACATCGAAGAAGTAAAGCTATCCATTATTAAAATTATTTTCTTGCCATCTACATCTCTCTGATTGTAAACTTCTTAGCATAGTCTAACGTTAGACTCTATCCTAAACTGACGACACTGTTCAAACGCCATTGAGGTTACCTTAAGTGCTAATTGCTTTAAACCTTTTTCTCCAGCCCAATAAGAACCATATCGCTAATTTTATCTAGCTCTGTTTTTTTCCCTATTATTCAAATAAGATCATTCGTACAGTCCAATTCGCAAATCCCTTATCCCTTTTTGCAAATGTCAATCAAACAATTCTGATTGTAGCATCCAATTTTTTAATTAGCAACGACACATTAATAACAAACTACTCTCGAGTTAAGGCAATTGTCGAAAAAATCAGAAAAACCAGTCTGATAGCACATACTTCAAAGAAATGGAACAGGTATGAGAGGATTCTCACTCTCTTTGAAAAGGTGTATACGTCTCGTGGAATTCCATAGATACATTGTACTGACATTCACAAAAGATCTTCCTTGGTGTGAGGGGGAGAGGGATTTTTTAGTCAAAACAGAATATGATTTTTTAAAACTCAAATCGTAAGAATTTAGAGCCATATCCCTAGTTTTAATTTGTTAATGAGCATTAGTAATAAGCATTTGGTAAGAGCATTGAAGCCAGCGGTGACGGCTCTGATGGTGATTAAATGAAAAAAGCAAGCTTTTTTTAACTGAAAGTAAGGAGCGACATTAAAAATTACAACGAACAGAATTATTCCGTATATGAAAGGGGATGTCCTCTCCTCAACGCCTCGCTCTTTACGCTAAAGTTTTTTATTAAAAAAAAAGATTTGTGAGAAAGTCAAACTTTAGAGTCAAAATTAGTTAAAAAAAAGTTTTCCCCCAAAACAAGTTTCTCAAAAAAATTAAAGAGCTCTATTAAACCAAAAATGAGCAAAAATAAAATTATCGTCCAAGTGCAAACGAACAAAAATTGTCATGAGTAAGACTAACAATCCCCCTTATGCACTAACAACCCCCTTATACCTTCTCAAGACAAAAACATAATTTGGACTTTACTGAAAAAAAAGATCGTGGATTTTCACTGATATTTATTCCTTAAAGTTTTGATAATTTTTTATTTATTAAAGTAGAAAAAGTGAAAACATTTAAAATTAATTTCTTGTCAGTAAAGTGCAAATTATGTTGGGGTCTTGAGAAGGCATGGGGGTTGTTACTTCTACTCATGTTAATTTTTGCTTGTTTTGACATTGACTCGGTTATTTATTGTAATTTATGTTCGTTTTGAGTTTCATTTATTTATTTACAATAATTTGTGGTAGTTTTGCACTTAGAAGATTATTTGACTTCATTTCTACTTATTTTTTAGCTTAATGGAGCTCTTTACTTTTCTTTGAAAAAATTGTTTTGTGGAAAAAGTTAAGTTATGTCAGGTTAGGTATTTAATATAATGTGTTCTGGGTGGCCTGATTTTCTAAAGTATTATATTTTCATCCTATTTTGGTATGTTTCATTATGATTAGCCTGACTTCCCTTCTCTAGTTACAGAAGCAAACTTATAAGCAAACAACTCAGGTGTGTACTGGCTAATACGGAAGTAACAAAGTTTTTTTAATTACTTATATAATAAAAGCAGGAGATAGTTGAATTTAAGAAAATTCCTTAAGGTGAGAGATGAACCAAAAAGTGAATGTAACTCTAAAGATGAAAACTTAAATAGAAAGTGACAAATTTAAATATTTGGGAGCAATGTTTTCAGCTAAAGCGATTTGAAGGAGTATGTAAAAGAGATGATTTAATTTAGAAACAACGCTGCCAGGATTTTTTTTTATACGGAATAATTTGTGTTCCTTTTAAGTTTTAATGTTGCTCCTTGATTTCAGTTGAAAACTTATTTTTTTATATAATTTCTAATCAACTCCAATCAACACCCCTACCCTTATTAAGGAGCTGAACGAAGAAGCCGTACAATAATTGAAGGAAAAAATAAGTTTAAGAGTGGAAAGAAAAATCAAAACATAGTGTCGCGTCGTTTTGTTTTTTTCTTTTTTTTATAAAAAAAGGTTTTATAATTATTTTTTTAAAAAATTAAAATTATTATCACTTACGAAAGTAGCTCCAGTTGAGGAGCTCCGACAAAAAACTTTAACTAAGCGGACAGGTTTGCGTATCGACATGCTTGTGGAAAATTTTGCTAGCTCAACATCCATGTGCCTATAGGCTTATTTGACCAGTCCCTATATAGAAAATATAGAAAAGCCATCATTACTTATAAATGAATCGAAATTTCAAAAAAGACCATCTTACGTATGGATAGAATATTACAGTGGAATTGTCAAGTAAATAATTTGAATATGTAAGTATAATAATAAGTAATCCTTCTTTTAATATACAACTTTTAGTAGTTTCAGAACCACATGCCTTCATTTCTCCAAGCACTAAGTGGCAAGGGGTTGGGGTCAAGGGTGTAATTTGCTACGGGGTAGAGGGGGCAGCTACCTCTCTCAGACCTTAGTTTTCCCCCAGCCCCCAGTTTGCCCCCCCCCTCTAATGAAATTTATTTTCTAAAAATGTTCGTTTTTTTAGTACATCTTTACCTTTTTTATTTCTATATGGCTCGTTTTTCAGTTTTCTCTGTCATTTTCACTTGATTTTAGAAAGTTCTGGTAGGCCACTAGCCCCAGCTTTCCCACTTAAGATATGGCACCAAAAGTGCCGTTTTTAGTTAAACGAAAAAAAGATCATTTCTTGTGTAGGTAGCATAAATGGTATTATAAAATAAATTTTTTTTAATTAAAAAAATTATACAGATATTTAATTATTTTTTATAATATTTAAAAAGATTTCCTCCCCGGGAAATGCTTTAATAAATAAGTCTAGAAAATACCGAAAAAAAAAACAACACAGGGTTCCGATACCGATATACCGAAATGCCTAGTACGATGTAAATGATACCAATACGCCCGACACCGATATTCCAAGGACTACGGAGGGTTATATTATCATCAAAACCATACTTATTTAACCTTTGAACTATGTTAAACAAAATGGCTATTTCGAAATTTTTATAGGACAACGTTGGGGGGAAGGGGCATTTAGGGAGGGGGGGGGGGCTAGTTGCCATCCAATCTTTTCCGTCACTTAAAAAGGCACTAGCAAATTTAGTTTCCGTTCAAATGAGCCATTAAATATCTATCTACGATGTTCTCGTCATTTGCTAGCTTTGGTGAAAAAAAAAAGAAAAAAAAAGCGGGAGACAGATCAGTGCTACCCATCCAAAAAAGTGATTTTCCTTGTTGTTCAAGGAGGGAGACTTTAATTTCCTTACTCAAGGTTTTTGACCATGCTGATTTTAATGGTACAATTTTGATTTTTATCTGACGCCATTTACTAAGGGTTTTAGTTTTTTTTTAATTCCCCATAAATTTCTTTTCGCAATAAACTTTTATTTTTAAGACAAACCGAAATAAAAGTTACCATTCGTAAATCAATGTCAGGTGGGTCATCATGGTTGCAGCTGCCACTGCAACCATGATGGCTCATTTTTCAGTTTTCACTGTCATTTTCACTTGAATTAGGAAAAGTGGCTCCAAATTTATCCCCTCCTCCCAGTATTTAGACTAAATTAAGCGACTGCAGTTTACTCTTAGAAGATGCAGCAAAACAAACGTTTTAAAAGGTATTCCCCTGAAGTCGATTCACATGGATACACATAAACAGGTTAGACATATTTTGTTATGAAAATATCTGCGCGTCAGATTCTGGACTCTTTCCAACATGAATTCTGTAATAGCATTCATTGATACACGATTCACGTCACGATTGTGGATGAAGAAAGTCTATATGGAATTTGATATGGAATGATTTGAATTTTTTAGACGTAAGTTTCTGTTTTGTTTTATATTTCAAAGTATTGAAATGGGAAGAAATGGAGGTTTTGATTCATAGTGAAAGGACTGATATTGGCAAGAACGGCCCAGGGGCGTAGGCCGCATATTGTGTAGGGGGGGGGCAGTTGATAGTGTGATTGATTTTTATAAAATGTTTTTTACAAAACATATGCATTTTAAGCACCATATAATGTAAATTTGAAGGTATAGGGGGGGGGGGGCAGCTGCCCCCCTCCTTACGCCCATGGAAAGGACTGATATTGGTAACACTTTAGGTTTGTAACTGTAAACTCTCCAGTCAATATATACCAAATCATATTTTTGAGTTAGGACTAAAGTGAATACACCATTCGATGCCTTTTTTTATGCTGATTATGAATATAATAAGCATTTCTATCGGAAATGAATTCCCCCCCCCTATATATGCCAATTCAGGGTTTGGTTAGGTTGGGCTAGGCTAGGTTAGGTATAGCCTATATAGGGGGGGGGGCTGAAATTAATTTCCGGTAGAAATGCTATTATATTCACAATCAGCATAAAAAGGCATTGAATGGAGTATTCACTTTATTTGAAACTCAATTTTTTATGCTCTTTCCAAATATAACAATCATATTTGTCAGAAATGAATTTTACCCCCACCCATATATATACCAATACAGGGTATATATTTGCACATTAAGGTGTGGGGTAAATTTTATTTCTGATTTAAATGAGAGTTAAGTTTAAATCCCCCCCCCACCCTCCCCCCTAATTTGCAAATATATACCCTGAATTGGTATAGGCCTATATAGCCTAGTGGTGGGGTAAAATTCATTCCCTATAAAAATGATCATTATATTTGGAAAGAGCATAAAAAAAAGGCATCGAGTGGTATGTTTACTCTAGCATCGAGTGGTATGTTTATGCTAGCCTATTCATAAGTCAATAATATGAGTAAGTTTAAACTTTACCCATATCCCTAATGTGCAAATATATACTCTGAATTGGTATATATATAGGGGTGGGGGTAAAATTCATTTCCGACAAAAATGATTATTATATTCGGGTACTGGTGCGTTATATGGGCCGTTACAAGGAAAACAGTCACGAAAAACCCGCCAGACGGGTTAATTCAAAAGACAGCTAGAGTAATGCAATGCAAAGCGTGGTTTTCATTGCGTAAACGAAATTTACCCGGTTGTTGTTGGGGGTTTAGGGGGAGGAAGGTGCCTAGGTGAGGTTTTGTATTTAATATATGCTATGCTTTACCAAAAAAACCAGCCCCTAATGTGCAAATATATAGCTCAAATTTGTTTATAAACTATTATATATTCATCGTGTTTTATTTAATTTCATTAGCATTAACCAAACTTGACTTTTTAGAAAGGTTATATAATGCCCAAGTACCGTCCTTTTTTAAGTCAAAAGTAATTGGAAACCAACCAGCCACTAGGGGGTATTTTCCAGGAAGGTATTTTTCACAGGAGGGAATTTTCAGCAGAAAAATATTTACTGGGAGAGTGGGGCGGGGTATTTTCCTTGGAAGATATATTCTGGGGGATGGGTAAAGGCCTAGACCAGTAGACAGCGAAAGGGCGAAGGGAACCCTATTTAAAGACACAAAAAATGAGAAATAAATCTGGGTTTAATTGTTTGTGACGTCCGATTTAATTTGTTTTTGGTACAACAAAATAGCTTTTTTATGAAATATCTTGACATGCATTTATATCATGACTTTAAAAAACAAACAATTCCAATAAGTTTGAACATGTAAAGATTTTAACTTGTGTTTTAATCAAGGAAAATGCCTCGCAGAATACTGAAAAGCTGAGTATGGTTGTTCAGCTGCACGAGAGTTCAGTTACACAAGGGTTCAGTTGAACGGCGGTGGAATTACAGAGGGGTTCAGTTACAATGGGGTTCAGTTACACAGGGTTAAGTTGCGCGGGACTTGATTTGCACGAGGGTTCAGTTAAATGGGGTTCAGATGCACGGGGGCTCAGTTACACGGTGGTTCAGTTACACGGGGGTTCAGTTGCAAGGGGAGTTCAGTTTTACAGTGCCTACGATGCTTTGGGGTCCAGTTGCAATGGAACCAAGATAAACTACACCACGCATGTATATTTTTACTGAATATTTAAGATATAGAGCTGGTTTGGTATTTACTATGTACGTTCTGGGCGGCCTTCTTTCCATTATTTCCTGTTGTAGTTTCCATAATTTTGTTACTAAAGTATTATATTTTCATTAGATTTTGGTAGGCTATATTTCATTAGGATTAACCTAAATCCACTTATTTGGTGTGGTCGCTATACCACGTGAGTACCTAAGTATTTTTTGTTACCCCCCCCCTCACGAGAAAAAAACTTTTATAACCCCCTCCCCCCTCCCAAAAAATATCGTGGATACGACCCCGGCTATAACTACTAATGCTCTAACTACAACTACTAGGCTACTGCCTGAGGGTTAGGCTTTTTGAAAATAAATGAAAAGGTACTAGTTGCAATCTGGTTGTGGAAAGGGCGGATCAGGAATGCTATTAGCATTAAGTTGAAATTCTCAGGGCTACTGCTACTACTACTATTGCGAAGATACACTAATAGGGTGTTAAGTAGAAACTTTCTAGAAAGTTTATGTTGAAACAAAACTAAATGAAAAGACACAATGTAACTGCTGGTTTTCAAAACGGCAAATCAAATATTTGGGCAAGTACCTTTGCCAAGCCATCCTTAGCGCCTGAAAAAGGGAAGGACAAACTAAATTTTAAATATAAACAAAAGTAAACAGTAAGTTGAGTCAAGAGGTAGAAATAACTTGGTACTTTTGTATTATCCAGAACACACTAAAGAACTGAAGTTAGGTTAATCATAGCGAAATATACCAAAATATGATGAAAATATAAGACTATACTAGTTACAAAATTATGGTAACTAAAAAAAAAAAAATTATGCAAAGCATAATTGTTTTGTATATAATTCCCAGAGCACATTAAATTGAATACCTAACCTAGCCTAACCAAAATACCAACTCTATATTAAATACCTTTTTTTATTTTAAATACCTATATTAAGTACCTTTGCCAAGCCATCCTTAGCGCCTGAAAAAGGGAAGGAAAATTAAATATTAAATATAAACAAAAGTAAACAGTAAGTTGAGTCAAGAGGTAGAAATTACTTGGTACTTGTGTATTATCCAGAACACACTCAAGAAGTGAAGTTAATCATAATGAAATACACCAAAATATGAAATATAACTGAAATAATATATAACTGAAAAAATATTTTTTCAGTTTATATGTTGTGTTTCGTTCTAAATCCCCGAATTCATAAATGTCCTTGTCTTGTTCCAGTTTTTTTTTATGTGCTTGTATAAGTTTTGTTATTGTTTTCTTTTAGTATTAATAAATGGATTAATTGATTGATATATAATTCCCAGAGCGCATTAAATTGAATAATCAAAATACCAAAGCCTAATCAAAATACCAAATCTATATATTAAATATGTAATTAAAATATGCCTATCTATTAGTTTATCTCACTGTGCATAAGTTTTTTGTCTTCGAATGGAGACAGACAAACCAGTTTTACACAGACTGCTCAGATCAAACTTCTTGAGTGTGTTCTGTTTAATACACATGTAACAAATGACTGAACCAACAAACAATTCAAAACAAGGGAAGATTCCATTCAGAAATTAGATTAGGAAAATACTCTTGTACTGGCGATTACTCGGTCTAAAACGGTCAATTTGATTTGGGTATGTGTCTATTATACGCCACTCACTCCAGTTTACGCTATGTGAAATTCGAGAATAAACCGGTTTCTTTGTTACTTTCTTCGTTACTTTAGAAACAAATTGGGGTACAATCCCATTTTGCGGGCCTCTCTAAAGAAGTCAAACAAGAGTTGCTACAGTTAAACTGGAGAGACGCGTTGAAAAACCCGTTTTTACAAAATGATTAAAGACACTGCTGTAGACAAATACATTGTATAGCGTGGTTTGAATATTTTTAAATTGTTTTTTTTTATTTTAGATGGGGTAAATGGTGCCTTGGTTAGGTTACTTATTTAATATATGCAATGCCCCTCCCCCTAATGTGCAAATATATAGCCCAAATTTTTTTATAAACTATTATATAAGCATCCTATTTTATTTCATTAGCATCAACCAAACTTAACTTTTTAGAGAGGCCCGCAAAATGGGATAGTACCCAAATTTGGGTTATATATTTGCACATTAAGGGGGTGGTGGCAAGGTATAGTGGGTCTAGATGCAAAATGTGTTAGGTCTAATTATCCTGCATATTATGAAATAAGAAGGAGCGACATTAAAACTTAAAACGAACAGAAATTATTCCGTATATGAAAGAGGCTGTGCCCTCCTCAACGCCTCGCTCTTTACGCTAAAGTTTTTATTGTTTAAAAAAAGAGTTGTGAGAAAGTCAAACTAGCGTAAAGAGCGAGGCGTTGAGGAGGGCACAACCTCTTTCATATACGGAATAATTTCTGTTCGTTTTAAGTTTTAATGTCGCTCCTTACTTTCAGTTTAAAGAATTTTTTTTATATTTAAAGGCTGCGAAAGTGGGGGGTTTGGGGGGTGGTAGCCCCCCATACTGTGCCTCCTAATCCCTGTACGTTTTAAGGTTCGACCTTGTAACTCAGCCTCTTTAACTCTTTAGAAAACGTAGTTTTTTTCAAATAATTTAACAAAACACTACATGGTTAGGCACTGAGAACAGGAATGCAGTATAGAACTAGTTGAGTATTCCAATATTGGAACTGACATTGGCGTGGGCTTAACGTTTTAAATAATTTTAATGCCATGCAGAGCAGGCAAGAAAACATTCGCTCTTCTATATAAAATGAACTGCACCGTAACAGAAAATTCTAAGATTTTATCACGTATCGATTTCCTTGGTCTTCTTGAAGTGTTTCAAAAGTAGATTTTCAAGGTTTTTAAAACTTAAGCACAATTTCCGGATTTCGTTGCAACTTGGTGTTGTACCAGTTCTAGTAGGCCTACTTGTAAAGACTCCACAAAAAGTAGTTATTCAAAAAGACTTCAGGTTAGGTTGACCTAACAGTCTGACCTAACAGTCTCCTTTTCTTTCTTTTCTATAAAGTGACTTGAACTTGGATCTTCCTTCTCCAGAAGAGAGGATAGTCATTGTAGTCTAGTAAATTAATGTAATACTTGTCAAATATCCCAAAAATCCTAAGTTCTTAATCTGATTGATGTGAGTAAAACCGGTTTGTCTGTCTGCATTCGGTTATAATTTGCTTAGTCTTAGGGAGAAAAACTACGATGCAGGTATATCTTAATTGAATATTGAATATAATGAGGTTTTTGGATATTTTATAAAATGTGTTCTGGGTGGCCTGCTTTCCCTAATCTTCTTTTGTCCTTTCCATAATTTTGTTACTAAAGTATCATATTGGTGTATTTCATTTGGATTAAACATAACTTCCCTTCTTGGGGGTTTTTGGGATATTTAACAAGTACTCTAAATGTTTTCTGTATTTCATCAATTTTTGCATCCTTTGCCTTCAAACAAATCTGTTTCCCCTAGCAGGAACAACGCGTTACTCATAATGCAACAAGTCACCTCTTCAGTAGTTGAATTTTGGGTTAAAAATGAATTTGTTGCAGATAGCCTGTCTTGATTAATGCTTTTTGTGACTACATAGTTCCGGTTCTTTTACCTGCCCTTGGGAAACTATAGGGTTGCGGGTAGACGCATCAATAAACATTTTTTTTTTCTGATGTTTGTTGACTGTCCGTTTTCGTTTGAGAAGTTAGTCTTCAAACTATTATAAGTAATGCTAGGTAATGTACATTGTAAAATATACAATGGAAAATGTACACTGATTTTTGATTCCAGATGGACTTATCATAAACAATGACTCTAAGAACTATTGGAGTCAAATTTCTTTCGGGGCACCATTTAGGTGAGGGGGGAT
Source organism: Artemia sp. Qi Xiang Cuo (assembly GCF_049724085.1). Classification (NCBI taxonomy): domain Eukaryota; kingdom Metazoa; phylum Arthropoda; class Branchiopoda; order Anostraca; family Artemiidae; genus Artemia; species Artemia sp. Qi Xiang Cuo. Next base: position 73,674,687 of record NC_142805.1, on the reverse strand, counting down.
TTGCCCCCTCACTTCACTCTTTACGCTAAAGTTTTTATTGTTTTAAAAAGTAGAGTTGTGACAAATAGTCAAACTTTAGCGTAAAGAGTGAGGTGCTGAGGAGGGAACAGCCCCTTTCAAACACGGAATAGTATCTGTTCGTTTCAAGTTTTAATGTCGCTCCTTACTTTCAGTTCAAAACTCTTTTTTTTATATTTAATTAAAGTAAAGCGGAATAATGTTGCTCCTTACTTTCAGTTAAACAAACTTTTTTTGTATTTAATTAAATTAAAGAGAGAAATTGAAACTTTTAACAAACTGAAGATTCTACTTCCTAGTTAAAGTATCATATTTTTGAAAACCTGCTATCGAATACACTGGCTCTTGATGTTTTCCCATGTTCCTAGAATTATGAAAAAATAGTGCTTGACTGAAAACGCAAAACAAGATTAGGAGCAGAACAATTTTTTACTAGCCCGCAGAAAATAAAAGACAAATTTGTGAAGTTCTCCACTGTCTTACCAGCCATGGAATTTTCCAATACATAATTTTAGGTCTCAATGCTCTAATAAACCTTAGTTTTCAGTAAAGCGCTAGTTTTTCACCATGATAACTAAAGTTTGATCTTCTAACACGTCTATTTGTGAGTCCTCCTTCAAAAGAAACTTGCGATAGTATCAGAGGCAATGCTGTAGCGTTGTCTATAGTAAAGGCCATACGGCTCCAATGTTTTATTATTTATTATTGATTATTTTTTTCCATTGAGGCACTTTATACGGAAGAGGTCGGCATAGAAACTTCAAAGGGGGCTCATTCGATTGGAAATCGAGAGTTCTAGTGCCCTTTTTAATAGTCGAAAATGATTGGAGGGCAACTAGCACCCCCCTCCTCCACGCCCCTCCGTCCCCCAAACACATCCAATCAAAATTTTGAGCTAGCCATTTTGTTCAGCGTAGTTGATTTCCCTATAGAAAATATATTTTTGAGGAGGACACTCCCCCACAACCATCAGGGCAAGGGCTGTAAGTTATGCCCTGGGGGCATATAAGGTTTTTATATAAAGCTTTGTCGTAGAAACGTCAAAACAAGCTTATTCGATTGGAAATTCAATGGGCTAGGGACATTTTTAATAGTCGAAAAAGCTTTGAGGGAACCTCGCCCCCCCCCCACGCCCATCATTTCTCCAAACATAGCTCATCACAATTTTGAGCTAGCTAGTTTTTGCAGCGTAGTTTATTTCCATATAAAACATTTTTTTGAGGAGGACAATCCCCCAAAACCCTCAGGGCAAGCGCTTTAAATTATACCCTGGGGGCATATAAGGTTTTTATAGAAGTGTTGTCGTAGAAACTTCAAAAAAGGCTCATTCGATTAGACACTAAAAGAGTCAGTGCCCTTTTTAATAGTCAAAAGTGATTAGAGGTCAACTAGCCCCCCCCCCTCGCCCATCATTCCCCCAAACACATCCAATCAAAGATAGCCATCCAATTTGAGATAGCCATTTTATTCAGCGTAGTTGATTTCCAAATAGAAAATATGTTTTTGAGGAAGACACTCCCCCACACCCCTTAGGGCAAGGTTTTAAGTTATGCCCTGGGGGCATATAAGGTTTTTATAGAAGGCATTGTTGCAGAAACTTCAAAAAAGGCTGATTCGATTGGAAATTCAAAGGGCTAGTGCCCTTTTTAATAGGCGAAAGTGATTGGCCATCCATCACCACAAAAAGTTTCAGTGAACCAACCATATGCTCCACCTGAATTAGAGAGCATACAGTTTATCAAATACTGGCTGGAAAAATTTGAGACTGAGAACATTGGAGTAAACTATGACATGGGGACAGAAATGCGTGCGGAAAACAATGAGACCGCTACAGAAGATATGTATGCGGATACGAGTGAGTTTAGTGACAGAGACGGTAAAATAGTTTTAGACTTGTCCACTCAATCTAGCCGTCATGCAGCTAGTAACGAAGATACCAGACAAAGCCTACATCAAAATTTACTTGATTCAGACGAAGACTTGGAGACCAACTCAGCAAGTGTGTATCTGCCAGATGGAGAATCAGAAGATTCTGATTCTACAGGTGCTAGTGTTCGAAGAGCAGCTAGACAAAGTACTGATGTACAAGGCGAGCTTATCTCATTATTACCTGTGAGTGAAGTCTCTATCGCCAGTGTTGAACGACAAGAAATACTAGATGTTGAAGAACCTGCTTTTGTGACAAAAAAGAAGACACAAGTCTTAGAAGAAAGGAGAAAGCAGATTGAAGAGAAAAAGCAAAAACATCCATTCATAGAGAATGGGTGCAACCCCGAAAAGTGTAAGAAAAAGTGGAAATAATTTGCAATTGATCAGAGGAGACAGATCTATGACAAGTTCCAAGAATTAAGCCAGAGAGAAAGAATTGCATACATCAAGTCGTTTTTGTTTGTGACACGCAAAAAAATAAAAACCCGGAAAAAAAAGAAACCTAAAAAAATTAGAGACTGCAGTTTGGTGTATAGCCAACCAATTGCTGCTGGAGAACTCTCGCTTCAACTTTGGGTTACACCAGTCCGAAAGTCATCGAGGTGATATCGAGAAAAGCTAAAGACCGAGGGTGTTGGATTTTTCCCTTCAGAAAAAAGATGAGGTGCTAGAAAGGTAGATATGTACCGTGAAGCTATACGTATGCATATAGAATCGTTCAAACCGTGTCAGCCCCACTACAGGAGGTATAACAGTCCTTATGTGAGATATATCCAAAGAGATATTACGTTCGAAGCTATGTTTGCTGACTTTCAAGAAAAGTTTCCCGAACAGCGTTGTAGTAAGAGTTCTTACCTTCGGGTTTTGCAAGAAATGAACATATCAAACAAAATGCCAAGGTCAGATGCATGTGAAATCTGTTACTTGTTCAAAATAAAGGATTCCAGGCAAGGTGTGTCAGACGAAGAAAGGGAGACGCAACAGGAGCATGGAAACCAGGCAGAAAAAGCTAGGCGAGAACTTGAAAAAGATGCTGATCACCCACATGGCGAGGAGAAGGCAGTGTTTACAGTTGCTATGCAAAAAGTCCTAATTCTTCTCATACGACCAGTAGTTAAAGAATCGCATTTCACAAGCAGGCTAGTGTGTTTCAATGAAACTTTTGTTCCACCGGTTTCTAGTGCTCGCACTGGCTCGTCACCAGAAGTGGCATACTGTGTAGTATGGCACGAAGCAACATATGATAGAACCGGGGATGCTGTCGCCTCTGCTATAACTGCTCGCCACAGAACAAGAACTGGATAATCTTTTCCATGTTTGTGCGCATTGTAAACGAATCATGGGGTCCAGAGGAGATCTCTATCAAGTTCTTGACAAAGGGACACACACACATGGCAGCTGACAGCTTGCATGGCGTGATAGAGAAGAAAATCCGCGCGAAGCAGGTTGTTGAGGACTTTCCCGAGTTGAAAAAGGTTATGCAGGATTCCAGACAAAATACCCGAGTTAAAGAGCTCCAAATAAGCGATTTCTACGAATGGAAGAATGAGAAGTCTAGGAAAAAGTTAGTTGATATTCAACTTGGAAAGATCGTACAGGCAAGTTTCATAAAGAAAGACTTGAAACTATATTATCGATAGGATTTTGACGACGAACTGAAAGCTGTAGATTTTCTGACAGTGAAAGCCAAAACTGCTCTAGGCGAAGGTTTACCGAAGAAGCTGTCCGTCCCAAGGGGGATTACAAGGGGCAAAAAAAACATCCTGATGAAACTTGTACTCCACATTGCAGACACACGGAAAAGTTCTTTCTGGAAGAACATTCATACATCCAACGTGCAAGACTTGGTTGACGAATTCGAGGGCTGTGAACCAGAAGACGAGTAAAAATACACAGAATTTTGTTCTTCTTTTTTATAACATAAATGAATATCATCTTTATTACCTTTATAAAATAAACGAATTCAATGTTGTGGAAACGCTTGTGCCGTAGTTTGACTTGATCTTAACGTATTCCTCTGAGATGCGCTTTTTCCCGCAGTAGAAACCATCGAAGACCAAGACCAAACTACAGCCTGAAAACAAGGTTATTCTACATCATGACATAGCTGATGTTGCTGGCAAGCAAATACACTCATTGGAAACTGCGTTTTACTTCGATTTAAAGTCGTTTTTACAAACGTAATCTCGTTTTTCTTATGGAATTTTACTATGGCGCTCTTGCAGAGACCGCCTTTTGTTGACGCAAAAGTAGGTTAAAAGGCGATATCTGCATTCATCTCGAGAACGAAAAAGAATTTTGTAGTTTTTCCTTAACAAACAAATTTGTCTTGCTCTGAAACCTAGATTTGATGGATTTTTTTTTGCAAAACAGATATGTCCTATCATGTTTTCTAAGGCTTCAAACTTTTTTTTGTTTTTTCGTTCTCCTGTAAAATCGAGTTTATGTCAGATATCGCCTTTTGATTGACGGCAGCCGAATTAAGTGCTGGTAAATAAAGGATGCTGATTGCAAGGTGAATAAAATTATCAGAGTTCCTTTTTCTAAATTTCACAGAAAAAGCATCTGCCATATGTGTTAGAGCCACATGACCTTAAAAAAAAGTATTACCATTCTTTATGCAATTAAAGCTAGGATTGACAGTAGAGTGTACACGAGGAGAAAATAGTGAGGAAATCTGAAAAGATCTTTGGACTTTTATCCTTGAATTAATTTACGTTATTTGATTTTAATGCCCCTTTCTAACGGATGGAAATCCCAAAAGCCGCCTTTTCTAAGTTTGCTAAAAAAAAAAAATTTTTTAGCAATAAAAATCCTTAAACTCCTTTTCTTTGACTCCCTGAGCCTGTGGCAGCTCTGTAATGCCCCAAGGCTTTGTACAATGGAAGCAGGGGATATGTAAAGGGTTTTGGTGGTAACTTCAGGGGGTTCAGGTAGATTGAAATACGTTCTTTCAATTTTTGGCTTGCTATCAAACAATTCTTCAACCTTATTTTTGCATTAAGAGTGAGTAATTCCTAAATAATTGTTCTGTCTTCCTATTGGATTAATTAAAAAGGCTCTGGAGCCCTTTTTTTCTGGGAAATAAGATAATCATTTAGCTTTTAATGGGAGCCAGCAATTTTGTTTCAAGATTTTGTAAATTGGAAATGGACTGATCATAGGTATTCAGCCAAGTAACAAAAAGTAAAATAGACAAAATTTTAAAGAGGGTCGTTAATATTGAAAAATAACACTTAAAAGTCTTAAAAGGAAGACAAAAGGAGGGAGATAATGCTGAAAAGTATTATTAAGATTAACATCAAGACGCTGTTTCCCATTGTAGTTGGTATTTTAAGTATATTCTGAGTATTAAACAGTTCGTGGTAACGAACTGTAAGTAAGGAGCGACCCGGCTCAATGGTAACCGAAACTCTAAAAAACAGAATTTTGATACCAATAGATACATCAAAAGAATTAGATTTTAATTTTGATTTCAAATATATAAGTTTCATTAAGTTTCATCTTACGCATTAAAAGTAACGCGCCTGAGAAAATTTGGCTGATTTTCGAAAAAAGGGGAAAAGACCCCCTAAAATTTATAGAACCTTAATTAAAATCACACCATCATATTCAGCGTATCAGAGAACCCTACTGTAGAGTATTCAAGCTCCTATCTACAAAAATGTAGAAATTTCCATTTTTTGCCAGAAGAAAGATCACGGACGCGTGTTTATTTGTTTGTTTGTTTGTTTGTTTGTTTGTTTTTTTTTTTTTTTTCCCAGGGGGTATCGTATAGACCCAGTGGTACTAGAATATAGTTGGATGGCTAATTTGAATGGAAATTAAAATTTATATTTCCCTTTTTAATTTAACAAAAAAAATTGAGGGCAACTAGGCCCCCTCCCACGCTCATTTTTTTCCCAAAGTCACCCGATCAAAATTTTGAGATAGCCATTTTGTTCACCATGGTCGAAAATATGATAAAAATGTCTTTTAGGATGACTTGATCCCCCAAAGTCCCCAGGGGGAGGGCTGAAAGTTATGAACTTTACTCAATGTTAACATATAGTATTGGTTATTGGGAAGTATACAGACTTTTTCAGAGGAGATTTTTTCTGGTAGGTGGGGGAAGGAGAGGGTCGGGGGCTATATGGAAGGATCTTTCCATGAAGGAAGTTTTCATGGGGGAAGGGACATTGCTATGAAGGGGGCGCCGAATTTCCCAGCATTATTAAAGAAAAAGATCAGGAATTAAATAAAAAAACAAGTTTTTCAACTGATCAACTGATTGTGATTAAGAGGTTATTTTTAAAGAACTGGAAAAAAAATTCGAACTATAGTTTAAAGAGCAGGGTATTGACTAGGGGGCGAACCCCCTAATATACGTGTTAAAAATTTATGAATATAGAAGTTCGTTACGTAAGTTAATTCTAAGTTACGTATATTTATTACTAATAAAAACGTTCGTAAATAAAATTAAACAAGTTTCGAGAAAGCCATTTAACCAAATATAATATGCAAATTTTGTTTTAATTATTCATGTACGGTGAGCCAAAATCAAAACCTGCATTAATTCAAAAACGTTCAAAAATTAAATAAAAAAAACAAGTTTTTTTAACTGAAAGTAAGGAACGACGTTAAAACTTAAAACGAACAGAAATTATTCCGTATATGAAGGGGCTGTCCCCTCCTCAACGCCTCGCTCTTTACACTAAAGTTTGACTTTCTCACAACTCTATTTTTTTAAACAATAAAAAAACTTTAGCGTAAAGAGCGAGGCGTTGAGGAGGGGACAGCCCCCTTCATATACGGAATAATTTCTGTTCGTTTTAAGTTTTAACGTCGTTCCTTACTTTCAGTTAAAAAAACTTGTTTTTTTTATTTATATTAGAAAAAGAGCAGATTGAATCCATCCTAAGGTCCTTGGGGTCACCAGCAAGAAAAGGTCCAGCGTTGAGGCATAATAATAACTAAATCAGCGCTTGGTTGCAACTGCTGGATGAATGTACATTTCTTGTTACCATTTTGGTTGTGATAGTAATAGAATAAAGCAATTGGAATAATATTAACAAGACTGGGGAGTACTTACGACCTGAGACTCAGCCAAAGGATTTCATCATACTCAGATGAACAAGGGCCTTCGGAAATTTTGGGATAAAGGTTACTCTAAGTAAAACGCCACCACTTTTTTTTTCAAAAGCGTGATCTGATAGACAGATTTTAAATAACTGAGAATAATTGATCAAAGGGTATAATTGATCGTAGTTCATGGGACTCATTTTGAAACAGATATAACTTTTATTTGTTTATATTCTGATAACACCTTAAGTGAAGTTGCTACCACTACTACTAATAATTTACCGCAGCACTAAGCCGCGAAAAAAGAAAGCAGTTGTGGATGGGGTCATGGGGAAACATTTTAGTATATATTTTCTGAGGAATAAGTTTTTTAAAACATGTAGAGACAAAATTCCAAATAGGAAGACTAACTAATGTGACATGTAAAATGAAACGAAACGAAATGGGACTATTTGGGAGGGTTTAGAAGAAAAAGAAAATTCGCGAACGTTGGAAACCAAAATTTAGGGCTGGGCGCTTAAGAGCACAGAGCGTAGTATATAGCTGAACTGTCTATTTTATATCTACACCACAATTTAAACTGGGTTTGGAGAGAGCGAAGCTAGAAGTCACGTTGCTGTTTCCTGATAAAAGTCTTTTTAAGTAATGAATGAAGACAAAGCATCAGCTACAGCTGATAAATGTGAGAACTAATTTTTTCTATGATTTTCCAGATTTTTTTTGTATGAGTTCCCGCTGTCTTTGTTCTGTATGTGCTAAAAAGGATAAATGCGTTTTTATTTTTCCTGGCGTTGAAATGTCGAAAATCTCAGTCAGCTAGGCTTTTCGAACAGTCTGATTAACAGGTCTGGTTTAAGAAGCCACATTGCAATATTTAAAAACAGATATATATTATCAGGAAATAAAATCTAGGCAGCCTGTGCTTGCCAAGACAAATTCTGAACTATTGCTATAGTATTTTATACCGAAAAATAACGGGTTTTTCATTTTCTAGTGTGGAAACACTGGTCTCAGTTGCATAAAGAGGTTCATGGATGAATTTATGTCAGGACTAGGTTGCAGGGAATTATGGGTGCATCGTAATAAAAACAGACAAATAGAACATTATCAAAAATAAATCGTTTTTGTGCTCAAAATGATAATGAGCATTCATAGATTTTATTTACTCAAAGGATGACTTTCAGAAATAATCCTCTAACAAAATGAAATCAATTGGATCTAAAAATGCTGATATTTCAGACCAATGTTAATAGTTAATTATGAGTTGTTTTTCCATACTGTAGCCAAAAGGTATCTACTATTTTACTTACTTAGTAGGCACTGCTATTGTCTAGATTTTTGCGTAGACAGTGTAACACTATGGTAACCAACGTACATTTTTTCTCTTATGAGTCGTTGTATCGTCGCTTTAAACCGCTCAGCTTTATGATTTATTTAATTTTTAATAAGAAAAACTGTTAATTGCGAGTGGAAGCATGTACAAATCAGTAAAATTCTTAGTAAAATCCCAAATACTCTCAAACTGGGTCCTAGTGGTGCCAGTTCACGTGATTTGGGCTAAAGCCTGTTGCAACTCTGTTTGACTTAAAATTAACAACAATTATGTATAGAATATAAATTTTCATTTACAAAATTGACTTTCATTTGACACATTAAGCGGTTTTTATTATTTACTGTTCTGGTGCTATGGCTCGATGTCAACTTTATAGCTCAAAATTTAGATTTTTTCAAACTTTGAGCTACGCAAGTCGTTTCACCGAGCCCAAATTTCGGCCATATCAATATCTGGAATAGGGGAATCATTTTTTGGGGTTAAGACTAAAAAATTCCGACCCTGATTTTTTGCGGTCACCCAGAATCTTCAAAGTAATGTAACAACTTGAATTTGGGTAAGCTGTTTAAAAACTGACAATAATCTAATTAAGTAAATAAATAATGAAAAAAAGGTAAAAAATTGGTAGCTGTATTGTCTAGTATCTATCAAATGCTGGGTCCATTTTAATAGTTTTCTAAAATCACACGTGGGGGACATAAATGAGATATGAGAATAAAAAGGTAAGATTTCTTTTTGCCTGAAACACCTTTCTCCATGAAGTTCCCCGCTCAGTGAAATCTGTTACGAAGGGGACAGTAGATATAGATAGAGAGATAGATAGATAACGTGTATTTAAAGCAAAAATATGGCTATGTGCAAAAATAACACACAAGATAAACAAATTATAGCACTCCTCGCAATAATAAAGAAAAAATAAAAATACAATAAAAACTACTCTCTTCGTTTTGCAAAATACTCATCAAGATATTGTCCCGCTAGACAAATAAATTGTGACTATGTAATTTTCACAGAATCAGGAAGCAGCACTTTATGAGACCAAACTAAGTTTTCCCTGGCCACCAAAAGACCTCGACAATGACTCAGACAATGCTCCAAATTCTCCTCCTCTTCTTGGCAAAGAGGGCAAGCAAACCTGCTGTCCTGGACACTTTTCCTCCTCTCAAAAACTTTCAATTTCGAACGAATCGGAAGGCAATTCGATCGTAGCTGCATCCAATATGTAACATATATAGACGGTAAATTTAACTTAAAGCAAAACTCCTGACCATA